>NW_007252987.1:326048-394796 GCF_000164805.1 Carlito syrichta | reverse complement strand
AGGGCTCTGTTTTGCAGAGGACACTGATTATCACTGATTATCGCAGAAGTCACTGCTAAGCTGTTAAGCTGTTGCAGGGGCATGGGCCTACCAGTGAAAATACAAGAGGAAAGAAGAGAGACAAGATCCTTACTGTAAAGGGGCTCACATTCTAATTTGGAGGAGAGTAATAATACTTGCATAAGTACATATAAATGTACTCAAAATGTTTGATAAAAATAAATGCTATTGTGATGCTATGATGTTTGGGTAAGGAAAACTGACTTCAAAAAGGTGATATTTAAGGAAAATTTTGAAAGTAGTTAGAGTTGTCAGTCTTATGAAGGTCAAGGGGAAGACTTTTCCAGTTAAAGGTAAGTGTAAGGCTAATAAGGCCCAATAAAGACGAGGAAGAAGTTCAATGTGTCTAAAGCAAAGTGAGGCAGAGAGAATCCAGGTCAGAGACACAGGCAGGAACAAAACCAAGACCTTATAAAACAACATAGTATCTTTGGACATAGACTAGGGTAATATATGATAGGAATCATTGGAATACTTTATGAAAGGCTTTATAGGATTTAAGTTTATGTTTTAAAAGACCATTTTAACAACAACAACAAAAAAGTATATCAGAGGCAAGAATTTTTGAAATAACTTGGCTATTCCAATATATCATAAAAGAAATAAAGGTAATTTCACCTATAGCCATAGACAAGCTGAAAAATGAACCTGTTTAGGATGAATTGTAAGATAAATTTGCTGATGGATTAAATGTAGGGGATAAATAGAAGGTAGATATCATATACGACTCCTAGGCTTGTGGTATAAAAATTGGGTGGTTAGGATATTGCTTACAGAAATGGAGGGTATTATGTGTGTATACTATAGACATATTTTTGCCTCTGGATCTACCAAGAGGATGTTTGTACCAAGGCACATGCTTTATGACAGGGCAAGATGGTTACCAAGTTAGAAGGTAAATATCAATGAAAGGGCCTCCTGATGGAAGAGATGATGCCTTTTCATGCCAGGATCTGGCTAACATGGCCGCAGTCCAGTGGCCTCTGGCACTAGGAACTGCTGCAGAATTCAAAAGTACACAGCTAAAATGGCAAAAGTGCCTGGTATTGAAGCTCATTTATAAAACGGGCATTACTAGAGACATTCCTGTTGGTGCAGCTTACTCCAGCCCACCAGTTTGAGTCATGAGCATGTGTCAACCATGGAAAAGCCAGATTCAACATGAAGTAAAGACTCAGTGGTGGGAAGAAAAGGGATCCTTTTATTCATTTCAGCATCTCCAGACATAACATGATGCCTGTAGTTAATGGTACTTAATAAATGTAGCATTAAAAAACTAAGTACACCCAGATCCTAGAGTGCCTTCTTTCTTTAGTTTATTATGTCCTAAAATCAGAAATTGTATTATAGGCACATTAGAAAAATTTGTCAGTTCTCACTCCAAAGCAATTTGTTATACTTTTAGTAGTTATTGCCTAGGCATGGGTGAGTTTAACCATATGAAGTTTGACATTCTCAACCATCAGTTGCACTGAATTGTTTGCACTGGTATCACTACATATACGTTTTCACTTAAATTAGCATAACCCAATATTACTGTGTTTTTAGAAATATCACACCGTGGTGAAGTATTGAAAGAATTGTGAGCCTAAAAAAATATACATATAATTACCCAGGAAATTCTTCTAAAGGCAGAAGATATTTTCAAGTCTTTCATAATAGAGTCCAGAAATGTCATGGCTAGAAGGCAATGTTAGTATGTCTGGCAAAAGCATAATTCAAATACTGAATATCTGTCAAAAGCTCTGGGTTATTCTCAATGTCAATGTTTAACTTTTAACAATGTGTAGTTCAATTAGAAAAATAAAATGAAACTCTGTGTTTAACCAAAGAAAAAATGTAGACAAAGTCCTGGAATTGCTCAGTTTCTTTGAAAATATGATGGAAATTTTAAGGAAATTAAAGAATTCAAGTCCCTGAACATGGCATAAGAAATAAAATTTGTTAGTGGGAAGACTTACATAATTCAGAATATTCTTCAAACTGGTGATTGGAATTGGAATAAAATTAGAATTGGAATAAAATTCAGACTTGGAATAAAATTTAGAATTGGAATAAAATTTAGACTTGATTTTATTGTAATACTAAGGAAAGAACTTTTATATAATAGTGGATGAAGATATCCAAATACTATTTGATAAACTTTTGATAATGTTAGATATATCAAATATAATGTTTTCATTGTTATTGAGTAACAATCATTTACACAAAATAAAAATATCACTTTATAATATAATGTGTTCCATGAGATTTAGGATTCAAAGGATAGTAACTCAGAAGTTAGCTATATCTAATGCCAAATCCCCGAGTGACTGGAAGCAAGGTATTTCATTTCTCTGACCCTTTGTTTCATTTTAGATAGCTTATTTAACAGCTTTATGAAAGTGAATGAAATTTAAGCAAGTGAATGAAATTATTGAACTCTAAAGTATCAAACATATTATACAATTAGAAAAGAACCTCTGAATTTCTACTTAATATGTCCAGTTATTAACATGATGATAGCAGCTAGAAAGCAGTGTCAATTTCTTATTGACATTTATCTATTGAATGAAGTAATAATAAATGCTTTATGTGGGATTCAACAAAGTGATTTTCTTTCTTTCTTTCTTTCTTTCTTTCTTTCTTTCTTTCTTTCTTTCTTTCTTTCCTTCCTTCCTTCCTTCCTTCTTTCTTTCTTTCTTTCTTTCTTTCTTTCTTTCTTTCTTATTTTTGAGAGTGAGAGAGCAGGATTTATTGAGAGGACAGAGAAGCTCCCACAGTGGGAGGAAACCTAAAAGGGATACCCATCTGGGTAAATCAAAAACCTGGTGCTTACATATCCCTAAGTCCAAGTTGATTGGCCAACACTAGCTGTGAGCTGTAGCCGTTGATATTCTTTAAATTAAAAATGTCATAATCTGTAAACATTTTAACATTCCCTGAATTGGCACTTTGGCCAGACAGCTTATTTTCTCTTTAATATTGCCTTTCTCATTTTATGTATTTCAAACATTCGCATGTTCTTATAGTCAACAAGAACATGATGGTAAAGGCTGTGTGCTACTTGATTTCATGGTTGTGCTATAACATGAATAAATATGGTCTTATCATTGGATATTTATACTACTTTTAATTTTTACACTTATTAGTAGTGCTACAATAAATATGAGTGCACCTAAATTTGTGTGCATTGGTCTAATTCCTTGAGAAAATTAACAGTAATATCATTACTAGGTTAGAAGATAAGAACATTTAGACTCTCTGTGCATATTACCCAATTTTCAACCAAAAGTTTACTAGAGTTTATATTCTTACCAGTAGTGTATGAGGAGACTCTTTTAATGCACCTTCATTGTGCATTGTTATGGTAACTCTGTTGTGATATTATAATGTTGCATAGATTACATATTATAAGTATTTCATACATTATAATATTAACTTTTATGTTAACTGATATTTTATATATATTAACTTTGTTACTTTACCTTTGACATAATATTGCCATACTCTGAATTTTTTTTCTTAATTATAAAATGGAATATGTTCTATTTTTTCAGCACAGTTATGCACATTATATGAAGAAATATAGTAATAAATAAAAATATTCTGGACTTTCTGATATATGTCCCTTTTTTGCTCTGCTGATAACTCCCAAGAATTCTCTAATATCTTGAAATGGTCTCTTGGATATGTCCTACTGTATGTTTCATCATCATATGACACTCTAAAACCCAACCACTTTACCAGTTTATTGTTTGTTTTATCTCAGTTTTGTTTTCTCCTTTAAGAGAACAGTTAAATTCCCGGTAGGTAACAAAAACCATATGCCCTTTTTAATTCATCCTCTGGTTATACCTAATGCATATTCTTGTATTCGTTAAATAGTTCTGAACTATCTTTTGAAATGTCTCTCATATGTACACCTTCTCATAAAATCCTTTTGCTACTGGTATATTCTGGAGTTTTAGGGACTGATGTTTGGGTGTGGTAGCTCTTATGCTACTGTAACCCAATCCATTCCCATTTATATTTAGCCTGCATTTACTTATACTACCTTGTTAATTCAGAAAAGGTGTTATGCAGTATTTTATTCCAAAGGTAAAATAAAAACTGCAATACAAAAGTAAGAACAAGTATAAAATAATGATCAGTTGGTGGTGTTATATATATATACCTTTTTTAAAAAAAAATCTAGTATAAACAAAACTTTTAAATCTGAGAATGACACTTAGCTTTGAGTCATCTGCTAGCCTCAAAAATCTTCCAAGTCACTCTGCACATAGTTTCAGGACAGAAAACTATCAGAAATATTGTAAGTAATGTTCCTTTAAACTACTAATGTCATAGTGCTGCTCCCCAGGTGAAGGGAAACAAAAAACAGCTTTAATGGCTTTCCTTTATTTTAATACATGAGTCTAAATTACTTTGCCTGATTTTAGAACCCTTCATAATTTGATCTCATGCAATGTATCTAATTTAATTTTCAACACACAACCATTGCTCTAGTCTTACCAATTTTCTCATTATCCCATGAGATTGCTATAGAATTTTATACCTTTTTTTTCCTGCTTAATTTATCACACACACTGAAATTCTTTGTACCTTCACTTTCTTCTCCAACTCTTTAAGTGTAAACATCTTCTGAGGTTCCTTCTAAGCTTCACTAATTCTGTAGAAAATATTTTGACTATTCAAGCCCTCATTCATTTATTTCTTCTATTTGTTGACGTATGTATCATATATTTTTTAAGAATCTATAATCTTATGATATTAGCCTTGGGTATACAATATTAGCAAGAAAAACATGGCCTCTGCTCCCTTAGCTAACACATTCTATGGAATATATAAATTATATATAAAATATATCTAAATTTAAAATACAATAAAAAAGTAAGCCATATTTAGAAACATAAATTAAAAGGACAGAGTATTATGATGGTTTACAACATGAACACCTAAACTAGTTTTAGGGACCAATAAACTTTTTAAGACTTAGCCTTTTTTTTTAATAGTAAAAAGTATTTTGAGCTGAAATATGCTAAAACTTCTGTGTCTCTTATGTCATTCAGGTACAGTCATCACACATGATTAATACTCATAGTTTTTTTAAGATCATAGAAATCAAAATGTACAAATTTCTATTTTTATTTACTTGGAAACTAAAAATATTTTAAAAATCACATTTCAGATATAGTGCTGTTGGCACTTCCAAAAGGTTAGCTTCTTTGAAGCTAAATTTGTAAAATCTATATGCTTCAAATGATGAGTCCCAGAGGAGTCTATTGTGAAGAGTAAGAATTACATGTTAAAAGGGAAAGCACATCAGATTTCTGGAAGGATTTGGGTTCTGTCATTGAAAATGCAGAATGCACATCTCAGTTTAATTTGAATCAGTTAAGATACTAGGAGAATAATAAAGGTGATATTTGTGAAGGCAGAGCCTGAGCTGGTTCTTGGATGATGAGAATCCTTAACAAGTTAGAAGAATAGCTCTCTCAGCTGAAAACAACCAAGTTTGAAATGGTAAGATTAACAGAAAGAGATGAGAGTTAGACAAACTGATAGAATTGAGCAAGTAGTCAGGGTATGTACAGAGTCTCAGGAATGACAATAGCAATAAAGTGAAGAGATAACCAAAAGGGTTATACTACTATTCTAAAACAAAAGGAGATAGATATGTTTCTAAATGCATAATGTTACATAATTCAGTGCACTCTGTTAGGATATAGCACTGGTTCATTTACAATATTAAGAACTATAGTTAAAAGAGATTGATGTTTAGCTTTTCAAAATAACCACTTTTTATACATTAAACACGAAATATTGACACTATTAGAAACTGGCTAAAAAGCCTTCATGATTAACACGGAGGCCACCAGGTGGATAATGGAAAGAAAGCAGTTAATAATAAAACAAATTATAAAAGTAACTGAAACAATTATACTGCATATTCTTGGAAAGAATAGTCAGTCTGCATGTACTGATTGCAATGTGTACATGTGAGACTGTGGATTATAGAAGTTTGTGCTATATTGTCGAGAAAGTAAAGATCTTACCTATGTAAAATTCAATTTTAAATGAATTCTTAAGAGTTGAGAATTGGAAGTAGCGTTAAACTGTATGTGCCTATATCCAGAATATATAAAGAAATATTTAAACTCATTAACAAACTTTAGCACTGGTTCATTTACAATATTAAAAATTTGGCAAAAAATCAGAAAAAATATTTACCAATTGCTCAAAGTTACATGAAAAGATGTTTAATATATTTATCCAACAGGGAAATGCAAATCAATACAACAATGAGATTTTACTTCACATCCACCAAGGTGGCTAAAATAGAAAAATTGGATTATATATGTATTGGCAAGTGTGTGGAGAAAAGGCAGTCCTCCCACACTATCGGTTTAGATGTAAAATGGGCCAGACACTTTGGAAGACAGTTGGCAGCCCTCAAATTGTTAAACTAAATGACCGGGAATTCCACTCCCAGGCATACGATCAAGAGAAATGAAAACATGTGCTCAAACAAAATCTTGCACATGGATATTTATGGCAGCATTGTTCATAATAGCCAAAAAGTAGAAATAAGTCAAGTGTCTATCAATCAATGAAAGGATAAATAAAAATAGTATATATATACAATGGAAAATTATTTGGCAATAAAATAAAATGAAGTACTGATGCTCAGTGCTACAAGGATGAACCTGAAAGTATTATTATTGGTGAAAAAGTATTATTCACAAAGGATCACATATTGTCTTATGCAGTTTACAGGAAATATTCCCAAAGGAAGACCTATAAATACAGAAAGTAGATCAGTGGTTGCCTGTGGCTGGAGAATGATGACTAAGTGGAGTAAAGTTTCCTTTTAACATAATGAAAATGTTCTGAATTCATTTTGGTAATAGATGCACAACTAAATAGATGAATTATACAGTATGTGAATTATATCTCAAAGTGAAAAATTGTGCTTGCTATAAATAAATGAAACACTGACTTTGTCTTGTGAATATTACCAACTTATATCACCTCAGATTTAATATCAAGTTTTGGATTCAGAATACACTTTTCATACAACATGGTAGAAAATGGTAGTTACTAAATAATCAGTGATCATATGACTCTAAGTAGAAACAAGAGATTAAGATTAAGTAGGTAACTTAATCATAAACAGAATGAGAAAAGCCAAGTTCAAATTTCAGACTGGTGAAGTGATGTAGATTTTTCAATGGATCATCTTATTCTTGTGAAGTTCTTCATCACTTGAGAAATTGTGCTTTAATTTGTTATGCTTGCCCAGATGGAGGTGATTCTAGGATTTCATACTGAAAAGCTATACCATGGAATTTTAAGTATGCACAAAACATGGGCTATATATATTATTATTATAATAAAATACATTGGTGATTTGCATGTAGTTTTTTTTAAACAACTTTAATTCTAGTTTACAAATAAAGAACACCTTTTAAATTTCACTTTTAAAATTTCAGCTTGTAGTTTCCCAAGAATTTTAAAAATGTATAGTGCTTCTGCAGTGAAGAGTAATGACCACATTCAAGATTGTTTTAAACTATTTTGATTTTGATGGGTCAAGTGAACAAATTGGAATCTTAGGCGCTTAATAGTGTATAGAATTTCCTTTAAATTGTGTATCAGTAAAAAAATACTATGAAGCATGTCCTTCATAATCTTGAGTCACTAACATTCTCTGACAAATAAAGAGAATTAATTTCTTCATGTGACTTAGACTGTTTTAAGTATCAGAAGACATCAACTTGCATTACTGTGTTTAGATAGTTCTGTTATCGGCATCTTTCCATGAAAACAAATATTTATTATTTTTTTACTTTTCCTTATTTTTTGATTGATTTGAATGTTCTAGATTCCATATTTATCCTACAGTTTGCTGATATTTCTAATATGTGTATTTACATTTTTATTTCTTAAAATATTCTAGAATTAATCATATTTGGTATATTTTCCCTTAGAAAATTAACAGATTTGGAATAATTTTAAATCTCACTGACATCTATCAATATTTATAGATATCATAAATTCATATATATATAATTCTAGATACATTATTATTAATACTTATACTTAAAATGTGTTTTATTTTAACTATATTATATTTTGTTTTACTTTTCTTTTTGCCTTAATAGCTATTTCAAAATAGATTGTTTAAAAATAATGTTTGCTTATATATGTATTCGTATTCTAATTTTTCTTACTCTAAAAAGTATGCATTTCACTTTTCTTCTTGAGAGATAATTTATCTAGATACAAATTGTATTTTAAAAGGATTTCTATATGTAGCAGCTTGAAAATTTTAAAAATTTCTCCTTGTATTAAATATTAGTGATACAGATATGATAAAATAGTCTTCTTTTCACTCCATTGCTAGTAATTAGTCTTTAACCTCTTGTAGCTTTTAGAGTTTTATTGTTAGTCTCAATGTATTGTAGATTTGTTTCAGTGTGTTAATGTATATGTGCTTTTTTTTCCTTTTTGTCTCTTCAATTACCCGCACAACACTTTCTGAGTAGTATATAATAATAAATAATGATCTTTTCAGTTCAGCAGTTCTAGAAAAATTTAACTATCTTTTTTTACATGATTTTTACGATTTTATTCTGAAATTCTTATTAGATGCACAGTGTAACCTTAGCTTATCAGGCATTACTTGATTTTATCTATACATATATTTGTGCTGTAGACTGAATAATTTGTCAGTTTGAGCATTTTGCACAAATTCTTTCATTTGTGGTTCATTTAGCATATTTGTCTCAGATTTCTTAAATAATTTGAAAGGTTATACTAATTTTAAAGAGCTCATTACAATTTACCTTATTGTTCCTTTGCTTTTGTCATAATTTTCCTATGCCATAAACTGTATTTATATTTTCAGAGAGGTAATTTCTATCCTTGTCTTTCTGAGCCTTTGTTTGAAAATCCTGTTCAGATTCTTACATTAAATATTTACTTTCAGTTTAAGTTCTTCTATTTGTTAAATGTGTTTAGTTTCCTCTTTCTTTGTTGATTTTTTCCTTAAGCATTTGTCATGTTGGGCTGTATTCCCTTCTGCAAAATAATTCTTAAATGTTTATTTGAGACTTCAATGGTTTCCTGTTATGTGGAATGTCTCAGTGCTTCAGATTTGGGATAAATTCAGCTTAACACTGAGTTCTCAATTACTCCTACTTTATTGTAAACAGAATGCCTTGTTTAATTCTTTGATGGAGACTAATTGATCGTAGCAGCCTAATACCTCCCACAGTATCTTCATCAAATGGATTTTAAAGCTACTTATGCATCTGTAGGGATGACATGCAAAGGGTCTTAACAAGATAGAAAAAATCAAAGATATATTACTTGGAGGTCTTAAAAAATAGCTGTGATATGAAGAGCAACTGTACCAAAGCACTGATACTGAGTGTCAAGATTATATTCTGTTTGAATGTTTTATTTTTGCTTAGTCTGAAGACCAACAAACCAAAAGAGTATCTGGCTTTAAAAACATCTATATTCAGATGTTAATCATTTTATACTTGCTCCATACTGACTTAAGGGTCTAGTTCTGGATTTTCTGTAGTTTTCTTTCAACAACTTTACTTGCCAAAAGAAGATCATATAAAACCTTTAGGTCTCTTGTGAAATGTTTACACAGATTTTTGCCTGTCAGAAGAGAGTTAAAAAAAAAAAAAGTAAACAGCTAAATGTTAGATCATGCAGTATAAAATGCTAATATTTTATTTTTCAAGACTAAAGTTGAAAGACATGGGATGTGTTGAACAATCACAAAATATATTTTGAAAAAAATATCTAAAAGAGCAGTGCTTTAAAGTTTACGGCACATTTTAGTGCATGGGAAATCTTGATCATCCAATTCTAAAAATATATAATGTGGAAAGAAAAATATTTGTCCAAAAAGAAAAAAAAAACTGGAAGCCAATAGACCATGCTTGTTTTTAAATTCAATAACTAACACTAAATACAAAACTTCATGGAGGAAAATAATCCACCTAATATCTACAAATAGTGTGATTATAAAACTATATGAAAAATGATATGTTACTGTCCTTGGGCAAAAATATAATTTCTTGTCAAGATATTTCATAAAATCAAATGCATTACAGAATATGCTGAAAAGTTTTTAGAGTAATTATTACTATTAACAAATATATAGGTAGTTAAATTGATAAAATCATATTGAAAAAGAAGAGAAAGGAAATTTGGACAGACCACAGGATGGAGGATTGATTAAAATAAAAATATTTGCAGCACTTTTTTGGGGACACTGGATAAACAGGGGCCTGGATGCTACCAGTAAAGACAATATTCCTTGACACCTGAAATCTTTAGCCTTATCTCCTAACCTCTGCTTATATGAGATGTTACTTTTCATTTTTCAATGTCAGAGAAATGTAAAACCATATTCGTAAAATTGGAGTGAGTCTTAAAGATAAAAAATAAATTAGACATCTATGTATCACTACCTAGTTTAAAACAGAGATTGGTAACTTAAAATCACCTTTCACTTCAGAGTTAGCCATTAACTGAATTTTAGGTTTCTCATATTTGCTTTTTAAGAGTTTTAGTACATAGGTTTGCATCATTAAAAAGTATAACATTTAAGACATTTTAATTTTCAAACTTTTTGAGACACCACAGAAATGGAATAATATATCATGCATTCTATTGTTTGCCCTTTTCTCTTAAATATTGTTTCTGATGTTCATCCATGCAGCTGAATGTAATGTTAATTAATCAATTTTTTCAGATATATAGTCCCTTTGATTTACTGTATTATCCTTTATTTATCCATTGCACTCTTGATGGCTATTTCTAGATTGTACTCAACCAAACAGTAAGCTTGGATATTTTTACACGTCTTTGGATGCATATGTGGAAGAACTTCTCTATATGTCAACCTAGATATGGCTGCCTTATTTAAAGACTATTTGGATAATCAATTTGATCAGTTAATGCCAACTTGTTTCATAAAGTTGTTGTACCAATTGATACTCATTATCAGTATGGATTTAGTATGTGATCTCATTGTTCTATTGCCTCTATGGGGCCTTATTATTGTAGTTTTAAATTTTCATCAGTCTAGTGCTTATGAAATGGTGTTTATTCCATATTATTGTTTAACTTCACTGATCATTGAACTCACCTGTTCTATTCTCTTTTTTGTTTCCTTGCCTGAGTCTTTTTGTCTTGTTTGGGTTTATGTTTGATAAATTTTTTTTTTTAATTCCATCACTCATTTTTTTCTCTACTTGTTTGGAAGTTATACACCTTTCTTCTCTTCTTTTAGTAGGACTCTAGAAATATTGATCTGCCAATTTAAAACTTTACCTGTACTTGACCTGTATGACGACCTCTTGTATACTAATCCTGAATTGTACCCTACGTCTTTAAAATTAAAAATTAAAATAAAATTATCTTTAGCATTAATTCAAAACCCTATCCTCCTTCCAAGCATTGAAGGAATATTAGAACAATTGAATCATCCTCCCTTTATTTTTGCGGTTACATTGTTGTTAATTAGCTCTATTGCTTTATAAAATCTCAAACATTATTATTTTCATTTCATTCTTTTATTTTCTTTCTAGAGACAGGGTCTCAATATGTTGCCCACCATTCTTGGCCTCTAAAAGCACTGAAATTGAAGGCATGAATCACAGCGCCTGGCCTAAACTCTCAAACGTGATTATCAATATTTGACACAGTTACTTGGAATACCCATATACTTAATATTATCTTTATTCAACATCTTTCTTATTAGACTTTCATTAAAATTGATGCCATTATGCTTGAATTATATACGATTATCTATTTCCTATTTATCAACAGGAAATTATAGAATTTCTAAAAATCTTTGAGGTAAGTTTTGGCTTTTGCCTGTGTGAAAGCATCTTTATTTCTTTATTTTAACCCTCATTTTTTCTTCATATTAAAAGAGCTTTTTATGTTCGTGATAAGATTATGGGTTGATCATCTTCGCATTCATTGTAAGCCGAAATTCACTGGAATTTCACCAGTGAGGATTATTTCAGACAGTTTTGAAGTAGTTTTCTGTGCTTCTTAAGAAGATGTATATTTCCCACTTCTAGGATACTTTCAAACAAAATTTCGCATTGATGTTTTTCTTCCATATCATTTCCCTTTTATAAATTTGATTCTAAACTTGGCTTATGGTTATGATATCTCAAGAAAGTTTTGGGGTTTTTTTTTCTTTTTTTTTTTTCTCCCTCTTCCACTAGCACAAGTGCACGACAGGCAAATTTTCCTCTCCTTATTCACGGGGGGGGAGGGGGGGTGAGGGCGGAGATGGTGGTGGTGGTGGTGGTGATGGAATTGGAGAATGATGACTTTTTTTCTATTTCACTCTAAGGCTGGTAATATGGCACCTTAGGGATTCTAGCTTGCTAAAGATCTAAGTAGTATCTAGACAAAACAGTGGGCTATTGTTCTCATTCCTTTCAGCTTTATGAATGTGTATAGCTCATTGACTTTTTCTTTTGTTTTTACAGAACCTCTCTATAGTTCTTTTACACAAATTTTCCTTACAACAATTTCTAGATTGATTTTAGAGCTACACATCTAGTTGAATAGGTGTAAAATATTTTCAAAATTCTGCCTTCATTATTGTCTTTTGGCTAAAGAAAAACAGTGGAAAAAGCCACAAGAAAACCCCAGGAATAAAAATCGCTATTGTAAAATACCTCTGAGTTTTAAAGTCTTGAATTCAGTTATTTCCAGGGAAGTTTCAATGCTGAAGAATCTTGATATAAAGATACTGTTTTTGAAAATCACAGCTTTTTGCTTTATTGAAACACCAGAAAAATTTTGGGCAGTTTATATATTTTTCAATTCTAAAGAGAAATTAGATTCCAAAACAATTTTTCAGAGATTTCTTTGTCAACTTTTCACTGCTAAAAAAAAAAAACATACTTAGATATATATATTTTTAAATATACAATTTCAATTTTCATACTAACTTATGTTAGTTCCATAACTTTAAGTAGAATAGAAATAATTGTAAGACTCATTCTTACAGTACACTGAATCCCTTCTAAATTAAATGTGGCAACTTTGTTTTCTGAATGTTATTATTTGTAGTTCATACTGAAGTGGTCCGGAATATAAAGTATTAATAATAGATGTACTTATATTTAAATTAGATTTATATATATATATATGGTACTGACATTTTATGTTAAGAGAATTTTGTATTAGCTTGATAAAAACATGCTTTCCTTAATGTCAGGTCCTTAAAATATTTTGTTGTTTACATAGAATGTATTTTTAGTTTTTTCTAAAAAAAATACCTAGTTGTAAAATAGAGAGCTTATCCTGTAGGCATTTAGAAAGCATGCTGAATCAGTCATAATGGACAGGTTACTTTACTTTAATAAAAACCCCTTTTCCCTGCAAAATATCAAGGTCTTGCAAACAATAAAGTTTCATTTCTTGCTGTCCTCATGTCCATTGATGTTTGGCAAGCTACTTTGCTCTTCATAGGCATCTATGACCTATAGCCATTAGCTCAACTTTTGCTGGCCACTACTCTAGAGGCAAGGGGTTATGCGTTAGTACTTCTGAACACAATTCAAAAACCATATCCAGTCACTTGACTACATGCACTTAGAAAGGGGTCAAAAATACATATTACTGTTTTCCTAGAAAAGGAAGAACCAGAAACATTTGCTGAATGAAACTTAACTACAATTTACACTTATAATCACCTGATATTTGTGTTATGGTCTGAAAGTTTATGCCTTCCTCCCAGACCAATCCATACAGTATGTTGAAATGCTAACCACTGGGATGATGGCATTAGAAGGGAGACCAGTTGCAAAGCCATTTGGAGGGCCCTCATGAATGAGATTAGTTTCCTTAAAAAATAGGTTCCAGAGAGTTGCATTGCCACTCCCATCATGTGAGATCATAGTAGAAGGTATGATCTATGAGAAAGTAGGCCCTCAGAACTCACTTAATATGCCAGTATCTTGATCTTGGATTTCCCAGCCTCTAGAATTGTGAGAAATAAATTTCTGTTGTTTATAAGTCACCCAGTTTATGATATTTCATAACAACAGCTCAAACAGATCAAGACTATCTGACTTTCTCTCTTTTCTTCACATAATATATACTGAAAGGATATAACATGAAATCAATATAACCAATGAGCAGCCATTTTAACATTGCTTAGAACTGTCGTGTTTCTCCAGCAGTTCATTTTACCCTCTAATCACTAGTCAGGGACAGAAACGGTTTTTCAGATACAGTTATTGATAATTATTTTACAACACCCTCCCCAGGTTGTCTTGTACTAATTAGTTTTTCTATTTCAAATTTTTGCCACCACCGTAAGACCCAAGTTAACCTAATCAGGTCTTCATGACCTTCATGACACATACCCCATCAGTACAGCGACTAACTTGGTGTGACTAAACTGTTGTCCATCACCTGACATCAGTACTTGTGAGTACCTGCCCCCTGTGATGATGAGGAGCAGACCACCACCCAACCACCTTAATGACCTGCACCCATAAAGGGGAATGTTTAAAAGCATTCAATCTCAAGTAGTCATTCGCCATTGCTGTACGAGACTCTGGTGTGGCCATGTTCTCTTGAGCTATGACTGCCGCCATGATTCCTAAGCTTTGGTTGTGTCTCCTACCTTGGAGTGGTGAATCTCCTTTCTCTCTATCTCTGTTTCTCTAATTTACTTTCTAAATAAATTATATTTTCTAATTTCTGTGCAATTGTTTGCATCTTTTGTGTGGCTACAGATTGCACAACCCCATCCCAGTGGGTCTTACCTAACATTCTGGAGGCACTGCTGAGATATATATTTTAACCTTTGCAGAAGTTCATCAGGTACTTGTTTCTCAGATTAAACATCACAAGTCAGCCTACTTGTTTCTCAGATTAAACATCACAAGACGCTCTAACTAATCAAAATACCAATCTAAAAATGAGGTTATTTGTTAGACAGATAGACTTTGTAGGATGAGGTGATATATGAAATTCTCTACATCAGGATCAGATATGGCTTTTCTTGGCTCAGATTTATCTCCCCCTTTTAAATTGATTAATTAATTTAAATTATTCTAAAGATGTGGGATACAATTCAGGGTTAGATACGCAAATGTTCATTATGCAGATATCCTTGTTGATGAGGTATGCTCCTCCATTCCCTAGCAGTTTCCCTCAACTGCCAATCCCACCCCCCTTCCCTTGGCAGTTTTCCACTACTTTCAATCCCTTTCTTATAGTATTATGATAATTGTTCAGGGTCTGCTTATGAGTGAGAACATATAGTATTCTGTTCTTTGTTTCTGTGATAGATCACTGCATATGATCGACTCTAAATCCATCCAAGTTGCTGCGAAGTCCATATGTTTGTCCTTCTTTATGTCTGCATAATATTCCATTGTGCATATGTACCACATTTTTTTATCCAGTCCAGCTTCAAGGGTCAGCATGGTTGGTACCGTGTTTTTGTATATGCAGGTATCTTTTTTGTAGAATGATTTGAGTTCCTCTGGGTATATTCCCAATAGGGGAATTGCTGAAAGGCTAATTTCTAGCTGTTTCAGAAATAGCTAAACTGTCTTCCAAAGAGGTTGCACTAGTTTGCATTCCCACCAGCAGTGTAGAAGTGTTCCTTTTTCTCAACATCCTCAACAGCATCTGTTGTTTGTTTTATTAATGATGGCCATTCTTACTGGGATTAGGTGGTATCTCAATGCGATTTTGATTTGCATTTCTCTGATGATTAGTGAGGCTGAGCACTCTTTCATATGTCTGTTGGCTGCCCATATATCTTCTTTTGAGATGTGTCTATTCCTGTCTTTTGCCCATTTTTTAAGGGGATTGTTTGTTTTTTTCCTTTCATTGCATCTGTGTTCGTTGTAGACCCTAGATGTTAGGCTGTTGTCAGTCATACAGTTGGTAAACATTTTTCCCAGTCTGTGGGCTGTCTCCCTGCTCTCTTGATGGTTTCTTTTGCTTTGCAGAAGCTCGTCAGTTTGATGAGGCCCCGCTTGTCTATCTTATTTCTTATGGTATGGACACTTAGGGTTTTGACCAGGAATTGGTTGCTAGTTCCAATTTCCAGAAGGGTGTCTCCTGTATTTTCTAAGAAACTTATAGTTTGAGGTTTTAAGTTTAGGTCTTTGATCCATTTAGAGTTAATTTTTGTGTATGGTTATAGGTAGGGGTCCGTTTCAATCTTCTGCATGTGATCAGTCAGATTTCCCAGCACCATTTACTGAATAGGTTCTCCTCTCCCCGGAGGTAGTTGTCGGAGGTTTTATCAAAGATGAGTTGGTTGAGGAATTGAGGCTTTGCTTCCGGGATCTCTATCCTGTTCCATTAGTCTATATGCCTGTTCTTGTACCTATACCAGACTGTTTTGGTTACTGTAACCTTATAGTAAAGTTTGAAGTCTGGAAGTGTGATACCTCCTGCTTTGTTTCTTTTGCTAAGGATCATTTGGGCTATTCGTGATTATTTATGTTTCCATATGAATTTCTGTATTCTCATTTCCAGGTCTGAGAAGAATGATGTTGGTCATTTAATGGGTATTGCGTTAAATCTGTAGATTGCATTGGGTAGGATGGACAGCTTAACAATGCTGATTCTTCCTATCCATGTGCATGGAATATTTTTCCATTTGCTTTTGTCTTCTTGGATTTCTTTGAGGTAGTGTTTTGTAGTTCTCACTGTAAAGGTCTTTCACTTCTCTGATTAGGAAGATGCTGAGGTATTTCATTTTTCTTGTGCCTATTATGGATGGGATTGTGTTTTTTATTTGGTTCTCTTTCTACTTGTTGTTGGTGTATAAAAATGCAACTGTCTTTTGCACATCATTTTGTACCCTAAGACTTTTTCAAAGTTCTTTATCAGTGCAAACATGTTTTTGGCAGATTTGATTTATCTGCCCCTATAGCGTAATGTATAATACTGTAACAGATATTCTAAAACTGCAATTAATACTCACATTCAGAAAGGAAAAGATGTAAAACACATATATAGCAATCTATAGCAATTCTGAAATCACTGCTGGGAAAAATTTTGATGTACCCCTATCCCACTGGTGAAAAATGTTCCTTAAGTATTCTCTGAATCTGTTCTGTAAGATGAGACCCTTAGTCTAGTGGTCTTTGTTGTTCTTTGCCTTTCACTCAGGTAGCTTATACTTTCACTCAGAGAGCTTATACTCTTTGTTATTCTTCTTGTCCTTGTCTGAAATTCATATTTGAAGACAATATTACCCTTGAGCTTTGAGTAATGTGCTCAACCATATTGCTTTCCAGAGAAAGTCATTTTAAATGGACAGTCACTGTCTCTTTAGTCTAGGTTGTGATTATCTGGCAGTATAACTCTCCCAATAACTTACTCAGCTTCTTAACAATCTGCATTCAGTCAGTTTTATATGCCAATAACTAAGTATAGTTCTGTTTGAGGAATACCTATTTCTTAATCACAGATAACTTGAGCTTATCAAGCTTTAGTGAGCACATTGCACCATGAAACCTTTACTTGAACAATTTTGTAAACTATGGAGGTTTTCTGGTAACCACATTAATTATTTCAGAAGTTTTTAATAATCAGTGTAATGGTCCTCCATTTGATTTATAATCCTTCTCCAAGATAAACTTTAATTCATATTTTTGCTTACATTTCTCATTGTAATCTTCATTTCCTTACAGCAGAGAAGCAACTCAGAAACTTTTCTATTTTTAAATTATCTTTGTAAACTCTTTTATCCCTGCTTTTAACAGCATATTTATTTACTGGATTAGTTATTAATTATAATAGCTTGCCAAGCATGGCTAATAGAATCCAACATTGGCTGCCATTATTCTGATATAACCTCCATTCTAAGAAATATAAAATCCTTAACTATGTAATCTGAATTCCAGATTATCTCAAGTGATTATTGAAACAAAAGTTTTCCCATTGCATAATATAGATAGACAGTCTTCAGTTTTTCTCCCTCAAATGACCCATCCTTAAGATACTGCCACAAGATTTGGTTTGTTTGTTTTCTTACAGCAACAACCTCCCTCTGCATTATTCTGCATCATGATGATCTCTGCATCATTCAGGAAAGACCAAATAATGCTGTGGTAACAATCAATCCCAAATCTTGTTGGTTCTAACAATAAATATTTACATTTTTCTCATTCTACATGTCCATCTTATGTGAACAATTCTGGTCACTTAGAGAACAAGACTGTCAGAGGGCAAACACTTTGGATGTTACTAGTCATTGTGCATGAGGGAAATCAGAACTTGAGAAGCTCTCATTGGCTTAAATGTTTATCTGGGGAGTGACATGTTTCACTTATTCTCACAAATCTTTACCTAGAGATAGTCACATGGTCCTGCCCACCCTCAAATGAGGCAGACTTTGAATTCTTATTTTGAATCAAGAAAGTCAGAGAATAGAAAACATTTGATGAGTAGCACTAATGTCTACTATATAAGCTTTCTGTGATGGTCACGGATGCAAAGATCACATTTAGGCTTTTAAAAATATCAGTGCAATATGGCAACATAGATACTGCTATATGCAAAACATTTGCATGAAGCTGAAGCTCTCCAACTCATAAAGCATAAGTTGAGAAAGTAGATAATAACATAGTTTCAAATCTGTAAAATATTTGCAAGTAGATAGCTAGTTACAAGGTTATTGTAGAGATAGAAGTCAGTGCTCTGATAGGTTATGAAGTACTTATATATTTAGTAGCTCAGAAAACCCTACTGGTAACTGAATTGTATTATTTCCCACAAAATTAACACTTTGCCATAGCCGCTATAAACAATAGGCAAAAATGCATAAAGGTTTTGGTCAAGACAGATACTATCTGCATGACATTGATCTAAGTTGATGGCAATATGGTTAATTTAAAAGATTGGATACATTTATAAGTCATGGGTTATCCAGGCCTTGGTAGCACTATGCTTAAACATTGTTGATTTTCTTGGTGTACAAGCTTACTCATTTATTTTGATTTGTGCTGAAGATATTTAATTCAATTTAATAGACATATTACTCCTTGTCTCTATATTTTTGTTCTGGTGGCTAGCCAAAATTGAACAATGCAAATTAGTTAGCCTCGAACAATTCAGACTGCTGTGGGAGTGGGAAGAAACATAGACAAAGGGATACTAATATATATATGTGAGTGATGCAAAATCTCCTGGGTATTCAACAGGATGAGTATGTTAAAAGAATCGGAAAATGCTTTCTAAGGGATGTATATTTTGACAGTGTAATTGAAAAATGCAAATGATGTTAATCCATAAAGATGAGCCTAAGTACAAGGAAGAAAATCAAGGGCAAGAGGGCAAAGAAGCATTCCAGAAGTTGGGGGAATAGCAAGCCAGTTAGCTGGGCTATAGAGAGTAACAAACATAAGGGAGTATTTAGACAGAAGAAGCAGTATAAAACTGTGTAGAGGTCAGTCTTACTCTGTGCTCAGCATCTGAAAAAATTTCTATCCTAACTACTATTCAAATCACAGTATTTACTATTGATAAATAGAAAAAAATAATTTAAAATTACTATATAAGATGATAATATAATTCAGAGCTTTCAGTCTTTTAAAAAAGTTTTTGTTGGAACACAACCACATTTATTTGTTCATGTATTGTTTATGACTATTTTCATAATACAGTGGCAGAGTTGAGTTGTGAAAGAGATCATCTGGTACATAAAGCCTAAAATTCTTACTAACTGACCCGTTACAGATAAAGTTCACCAATATCCAATATTCGTATTTCCTGAAATTTTGTTCCAAATTTTTTTTTTTTATTAATCAATATTTTTTATTATGGTTTTGTGGGGTACAGTTAAGGGTTAAGTGTACAATTACATTTCATTCAGGCACCCTGTTGATAAGAGGGTTTCCCCATCCCCAGACAGATATTTGCTACTGTTAATCCCATCCCCCTCCCCCCCATAGTTTCCCAGTACCGTCAGTCATTTTCTTATAGTATTACATTGGATGTTCAAGGTCCATTATATGAGTGAGATCATGTGATATTCTGATCTTTGTTTCTGTGAGAGGTCACTCAGTATTATAGACTCTAGTTCCATCCAGGTTGCTGCGAAATTCATGATTTTGTTCTTTTTTATGGCTGCGTAGTATTCCATCGTGTATATGTACCACATTTTTTTAATCCAGTCCTCTTTTGACGGGCAGCATGGTTGTTTCCAGGGTCTTGCTATTTTGATTTATTGTAGAGATGAGGTCTCGCCAAGTTGCCCAGGCGGGTCTCGAACCCGCGGGCCCAGGCAATCCACTCACCTTAGCCTCCCAAGGTGCGGGATGTTCCAAATTTTAATGCATATCATATTACAATGTCATTAAAAATTTTGGAACATATAATTTAAATAAATAAATTTAATGTTGATGCCAAAAAGAATAGTTGAATGAATAAATGCTGTTAAATATCACTCAGAAAAACTGAAATTTTAGACAGTAATGAAAGTAATATGGTGAATAATATAGTTCTTGGGGGTAGAATCAGGTAACCCCAGTCTAAAGTCTTGGTTCCTTCTTTTTTTGGTTGTATGGTCTTGAGTCATCTAGAAATTCTTTCAGTCTCAGTTTCCTCACCTATAAGGTGAAATTAATAATAAGGTCAAACCTGTAATTAGATTTAAATAAGATAATGATAACTTGAAGCAGTGTCAGCATTAAACGTTTTGTTATTGTTGTTATTGTTTTTTAATATTGTTTTTGTTTTGTTAACTTCAATACTTTGGGGGGGATACACATAATTTTGGTCTGGGCTTGAAGAGTATGCACCATCCCCACCTGTGTGTGGTTATTGTTTATATTGCCATGACCTCTGTGCACCTAGTGGGAGATTATCTTAACTAGAAGTGTTTTCCTAGTAAAACAAAAGTAGTTAGTTAAAAAACAAAACAAAACAAAAAAGGACAGCTCATATTATAATCATGCATCTATCTAGTTAGTGAGAGAAAATCCTGATAAACAAGAAATTTGACTTTGAATTCATGTTCCTTTTTATGCTTATCCACCGTTGTATTTTACTACTGCATGTTTTTATTTTTTGTCACTAGTTGCACTATTATTTTTAACTCTAAAATAAACTTTAAATAAACATCTAGTTTTGACTAAGGAAGTCTGTGAAATGTAATACAGGCAGAAAACACAACAAAGCAAAAATCTACTCTTTTTAACTTAGGATGAGATTAATTTTTTCACAAAGAAATGTAATATATGTTATTTGTACTGACTACATTTAATAGGAATAACACATCTGCTTTTCTCACCAGATAGTGAATGTTCTGATATAGCCTTCAAAATAAACAAGCGAAAAAAAAAAAAAATCCAAAGTAAAAAAAGATATACATTGAACAGATTTTTTTCACATTGTGCTTTTTGAAAAATTTGAATTCTGTCTATGTATTACTTGAAATTGAAAAATAGTATTCCCAAGCGTTTCTCACTTTACAGTATGCCAAGTTTTAGCCTTCTAATCTCTAATCAAAAGGATAGGATTACAATAAAAACTTTATGAACAATAAGGATAAATATTTCAATATAAAATAATTTATTCTTTTGGTACTATACGCAGATAAGACACATCAACACGAATACAGAATGTGCTCTCTACGCAGTTCTCTTCAAATGTTGGAGAATTAATTGATTGGAAACATTTAGGAGATTAATTGGTGAATGTTCATAGTTCATTATAAAGGCATTTAAATATGGTGATTATGGTTTTGAACTGAATATCAATTCAATGTTTTAGTATGAATCACTCAATGAGGAAATATATTAAAATAATATCAAACCCCATACCAACTTTTTTTAGTTGTCATGCTTTGAAAAGAATTAAAAACAAGTAAACAAGCTAGGAAACAAAGAAATTCTTGTTACATTACACAGAAACAAAAATAGCTAAGTTCTAACTACTGTGATAAATAAAATATAGTATATGTGTGTGAAAGAGACAGACAGAGAACATACCTATATGCATGACATAGAATTGAATGTATACTCTTTTAATTGTGAGGTAAATCAAAGACATTTTACTTTTCCTTTACTCTTAAAGTTCATCTTAGTCCATTTGCTTGCTATAACATAATAGCTGAGACTGAGTAATTTACAAATAACAGAAAAGTATTTCTTGCAGTTCTGGAGACTGGAACATCCATGATCAAGGTGCCAGCAGGTTTTGAGTCTTTATAAGGATCTTCTTGCTGTGAGTACCCCCTCACATGGCAGAAGGCAGAAGAGAAAAAAAATGCTTAATCTAGTTCACTTCAGCTCTTTTATAAGGAACAAAAACACGTTGTGGGTGAAACCCTTATGCCTTAATCACTTTCCCAAAGGTCTCACTGCTTAACACCATCACAATGAGTAAATTTCAACATGAGTTTTAGAGGTGACACATTCAAACCATAGTAGAGTTCTTTTAAAGAAAGAAAAAAGCCCTAATCTTATATGAAAAGCTCTAAGTACATTCCCACTGAGTCAGAATTTTGGCAACTTTGATTTCAAAAACTTGAAGGCCAGAGGAAACAAGACTTGTGGCCTTCACTACTGAAGAAAAAGATAGTGTCACATGATGGTGATACCTGTGGCTACTGACATAATTAAATATTTTGTCAGGCTTGTGGAAAGGCTGATGGAAAATAAATTATAGGTTTCTGTCCTAGTCCAAAAATATCTTTAAAATAACCAGAGTAGGCAGTTTCCTGTTATCAAGCAATGTATATAGAAGAAAAGTGTCTGCCATTCATTTGAATCATGAGTTAGCTTTTCCTTGCAAATATTCCCTAGAAGTGTAATGAAACATAATTAATAGTAAAGGGGGGGAAAAAGGGTGTTTTGAATGGTATATGTCATCATAGAGCACTAATGAAAGCTTTTATAAAATTATGAAAAACATTTCCACTACAGATATAATATATTTAAGTATGTGGTGATGCCCTTTTATTTTCTCCATTTTTTATTGTGGGTGTGAAACATGATATGCTCCTCAGGAAAAAAAAAAAGTCATTTATTCTGTATGGTGTCTGTTTGGAGATCTATGCTATAAGACAACTGTTAGGATTTTATCAAGAAAAACTGACCTTTTATTGAACATTTGTTATATGCCAGGTCATATGCTAAATCCTGTACATAATTTTACTAACCCCTCATGATAATACCATGAGATATGTATCTCTATTATCATCATCACTGTTTTACAGATGAAGACTCTGACATTAGGAAAATTAACAACTCATTTAAGGTTATACAATGAGTCTAGGAAACATAGGTAAACATGAGTGTACATACATGATATAAAGTTGAATGCTGTTAGCAACATTAATAAAGTTTTGACTTTAAAGGTGCAAAGTCTTTAAGCTGAAATTCAGTTTTCCATTTTGTCTTTCTCAAATTTTATAGCAATTATGATATCTTACAATCTGTATATAATATGCATTCAACTATAACTTGTTAGCTGTTAAAAATCCACAATTTTCTGGAAACTTTAAATCTATATTAACCAATGTGGTAATGGTTGTGTATTCTTTCCTTTTTTTGTATTAGAAAAGCAATTGTGAGATATAGCTTGCTATTTTCAATTTTTTTAAAAAGAAAACTTGCTTCTTCTTTTCTGTTGTAACTGAAATGGTGTACTGGCAAAAGTACTTAAGAGAAATATTGGTCAGTATTCTCCAAATAAACTGATGTTTCTACTCTTTTTTGTATCCTACAAGAACAATTAGTTCACAAGTCAGTGCGTATCCTGACCTATGCAGCTGAATGTTGGAAACCAGAAGTTATGCAAAGACCATTACATGTTCACAAGCATTGAGAGGTAATCATTTCTCTTTCTTTTGTTTTGATACGAGCATTCAGTAATGCTCTGCATCACAGATGTGGACTAAAGTAGAAAGGAGATACACAAAGACGAATCGAAAAGTAACTATAATATTTTATTAAAATATTTTAAATATTACTAAAGCCAAAATTGCATTTAGCACAGCTCTTTAATACAAATTGATTTCAATAAAAAATAACATACTTTATCATTTAAATATTAATCATATATTCTTCTCCCTATGATGTTTCTTCTCTTCAAAAGGACAATGAAAACAAAATGAATATTTTATATTTTTCTACTAATTATTACAATGAATTCTCTGTCATATAAATATTTTATTATGAAAAGTAATAATGTTACTGCTTAACAAATGGGATAATCACTGATATTCTTAGGCAACTTAAGTTATTTATGACAGTTCATACTTTAGTGTGGCAGTTTTAAAAATATATACAACTTCATTATATGTATTTTAGTCAAATTTTCTAGGAAAATTCTTCTTACTGACCCTTAGAGCAACTTGCAATGAATTATTTTGTGTTAATCCTTTCAAAATAATATGTCAAACATAAGGTCATTTGGATATAGTTAGCCATACCTGGAATACTTAAGTGTCTTTCCTCTAGTGTGCTAAAACTCTCACCCCATTCCCCACAAACTGGAAGCTATGGGGGAATTTTCCATGTGATCAAAAATGATAATAAATGACATTGAACTTGTAATGTACTCCATAAGTACTTATTTTATTTAATCCTTACAACACTGTGACATGGCTGTTATCTTCTCTTTTACAAATAAGAAAATTGAGTCTGAGAATACTAGTTAGCTGCAAAGCCTGGATTTGAACTCGATCTGATTGATTTCAAAACTTCTTCCAAAATCCACATTGCAACAAAATTGATTTTAGTCTGTCCACTAATTTTGTTTACTTCTATCCAAATAAAATAGATTAGACAAATAATAACATTGTAGAAACATCTTTAAAAATATTATTGGTAGTAACATTTCATGTCTATTCATCTAGCTGCTATTTATATATGTGTAGTATGAACATGTAATTTTTTCCTTTATCTTTTTTACGTGTATAATATCAATTGCATCTTTTCCAATTAATCATTTAGAGTAGCTGATATTGTTTATAAGCATTATAACTTAAATTTCTTGTCACTTAGAATAGTAGAATAGTAACAATAATATATAATGATTATAATAGCTGCATGCTAAAATATATTTATCAACATTATTTTTCTCAGTATGGTAAATACAACAGTTAGATTCATATGCATTTTTGGAGTCTTTCAAAACTCATAAGGATGCTATGGCCAGAAGGACTTAGAGTTAATCCAGAACTTCATATCTTTCTCTTCTTTTCTTCTTCTTCATCTTCTTTTTTTTTTTTTATAGAAACCTGTGTATGTCCTAGAGAAGTGGCATCAATGGCAATAGCTAGTGAGAGATTTACATAATGAATGAATGAAGATTATTTAACTCATGATCTTGTTTTTTTTTTTATTACTCAATGATGTTTCTAAGCATTTTGAAAAACAATTTACTTTATTTCTCTTTTTTCTGTTAGAAAATTAATTTTTAAATTAGCAACAGTTAAACATTTAAAATAATTTTTTAAATTGAAATTGGTAGTATTTAAATTTTGTGGGCATATGATTTAGTTATTATTTAATTTGGCTGACAAATAAACAAATAAATGAATAGTTTCAAACCAAAATGGACATTGTGAAACAGGAGTTTTTGAGTGTATAGCTGCTTAGATAGAAGACAGATATTTTTAACTCAGTGGAAGAAGTTCCAACTATGAGGGAACACTAAGAAAGGCATCTGAGAAAGTTTTCTGAAGGTAGAGGAGATATAATTTGGTAAGATCACTATTTGATCAGAGAACCTTTTAAAAAATTTTACTGCCGGGCTCGGTGGCTCAGCCTGTAATCCCGCGTCTTTGGGAGGCTGAGGTGAGTGAATTGCCTGAGCCCACGGGTTCGAGACCCGCCTGGGCAGCGAGACCTCATCTCTACAATAAATCAAAAAAATCAGCCAGGCGTGGAGGCGCATGCCTGTAATTCCAGCTACTCGGAAGGCTGAGGCAGAAGGATCGCCGGAGCTCAGCAGGTCGAGGCTGCGGTGGCCAGGAGTGGCCACTGCACTCCAGTCTGGGTGACAGAGTGAGACTCCAACTCAAACAAAAACAAAAACAAAAACAAAACAAAACAAGCAAAAAAGCCAAAAAAAAATTTACTTAAAGTGAGACAATATAGAATAGTTTTTATAAAAAGATAGCCACAAACTATTGAATTATAGCTTCCCTTTGGTTATATGCTTCTCAGGGAACAATGGTCAGTGGAGATTATGGTAGATTATAGGATGGAAGAAGAGTTACACAACACAGATTCAGGAAGCTTCAAACCAGGGTGTCCACAAGTACTTAGCTGCACAAGCATGTTTACATTTTTTTCTGTCTGGGGTGTTATCATTTTATGAGTCATTATCAACGTAATTTTAATGAATGTGTATTTTTGCTCACATGTTAAATGACCAGGAGATATAGAATCTGACTTAATCCAGGAGTTTTTACTGTTGCCCATCTTTGGAGACCGGACAGGAAATAGTCAATGGAGTAAATTATAAACCAAAGAATAATCTCGAATTTTAATGCACAAAGTGTTTGATAAGTAAGTTCTTGTCCGGCAATACATAAGCAATCTGTATGGTTTCAACATGAAGGTGTATGGTATATTGCAAAGACAAACTCAAGAAAGTCAGGAGTGTGGGCAATGGGTAGAGAATGGAGTCTACACAGCCAGCCAGCTTAATTATCATCTGCTTCGTACTCCTATAAAAATAACCAAACTCTATCTCTCATTTTCCATCTGGAAATTGAAAATAATAATAGTATCTTGTATTTTTGTCCCAGGTTGTTAAGTGATTTAATAAGACGTCTGTTAAGGCCCATCCGCTCACTGAAATAAAAGTATTATTCCCAAAAAAGTGCTATCACTGAGGAAAAGAGAGAGTTCAGAATTAGCATTTCTACTCATTGCTTCATTTTTGAAATAGGTAAGCAATGTATTTAAATCAGGCAGAAGAAATGTCAGGAGACTGAAGGCAAATTCTTGAAAACATGATGATTCACATAAGCCAATGTCTACTATCTTTGTGTCTGTAAAACTTAAGGTAGGGAAGATAGCTTTTCTTTCTGTCCTTGTATCTCCCTCATAAGTTTTGGTAAAGATAGTAATTGCCTTGAATGCAGAAATATATTCATAAAAATAGTAAGTTACACATGACAGTATAGCAGCATTTGGGTCAATAGTAAGTCTAACGAAATATAATTAGATAGTATAACTAAAGCACAGATGGCTTTTACATAATTCTGACCATGTATATTTGAGCCTTTGCAATTTGAATCTTGCAAATTATCTCCCAAAACAGTTTGTATGAACTTGTACCAACATTTCCTATGCAGTAGCTTCCCTTAATTTGCCACCTCCTCTCTTCCTTCTCATATAACTAGGCTGAGAGAATGCATACAACTTCCCTCAAGTAGTTAACCAGAAGCAAATACAATCATGGAGACCTTAAAAAAGGTCATTTAATTAATAAAAAAATGAATAACTCCTCTGGAAAAAGTCTAAACTCTTGGGTGTTATCATACATGTGAGCCAAAATTATATTTTTATGACTGTCAATAACAGTTTCTCTCTCTCTGTCTCCCTCTCTCCCTCTCTCCTTCTCTTCCTCTCTACCCCCTCTCTCTCTCATTTCCTCTCTTTCCGTTTCTTTCATTCTCTCTCCCTTCAAGTTTTAGGCAGTTGTCATTGTTCTATGAAATGTTACACTACAAACTAGAGAGTCTGAGCATATTTTGTTGAAGAGAAGAATTCAATTTAGTTCATACTTTAGGTTCCAGAGGCCAATACTTCTTTGCTAGTTTATTGTCTTCAAGTCACTCTTTTTTATTTAAATATATTTGGTAAGAGAAAAATCTAGGACAACTTAAAGCCGTATTGTGCCAGTGAATCAAAAAGCCCCTGGGAAAGAGATCACTGGATCTGGGCTAGAGTAGAGAATGTAGCTCTGTGTCTGAGAACATTCTGGGAATTTTCTGAGTGCAAGACAACCAAAATTGAACTGTGGAGCAGCGTCTGAGTTAACAGTTGTATTAGCCAGGAGGATAGAGAAACTGGGTCTTTGAATCCATTGTTTTTAGCTGTTAGATTCCCCCATCAGGTAGTTTTGGAAGGCCAGAAAAAGTAGTCTTTGGAACAGTCTACCCTTTTAACTCTGAGTTTTTTCCTGTGTAGTTAAGTCATCATTACCTCTGTTTCCCTCTTGGTGACTAGCACTGAAACTTTCAATGCATAGAGTTCTCTACATATGTCAAAATAAAAATAAACAATGAACCTCAAACTATATTTGGGAAAACATATTTGGAGATATGAATAAATAGATGAAAATGACTTTTTTCTCTCCACAGGGTAATATCAGGTTTACCCTTCCACCCACCCGTCCCAGGGCCGCTATTGTTCTGAGGTATGATTTTACTTTTGTTTGAAAGATATCCTTCCCCAAAACTCAATCCATGTCTTTATTCTGCTAATATTCTCAGCCATTCCACAACTTACAGATACATTTTTTTCTTTTATAAAGTACAAACACACATCATATGTGAAATTAAGATACTAATCCCTCAAAGACAGGGACATTGTCCTACACACCTTTGGAAATGGAGGACTAACAAATGTCTTTTGTAAGAAATGGAATTTCTCAAGCTGGTTTTTCTGTGTAACAACTTTAAGGTCAGTTCATTGGTTAATATTTCTTTTCTCAGAGGACTGCATGAGATTTGACTGTGCTGAAGAAATAGGAATTAATGAAGGAATGGAAATGAAATGGATTTAATTTTGTAGCCAGGTATTTTGAAATAACTCAGACTGATGACAGGATTCCCTGAATGGTCAGAAAGCAACACACAGGGAGAAATGAGGAGGTGGGAGGTATGTGCTTAATCTTTATAACAGGAGATGAGAAAAGCTCTAGAGTGAGGGAGGTAAGGAGTCAGGAAGATGGATATTTTTCTTTGTGATTTTATAATACCACCATGCCAGCTGTGCTTTTCTTTATGGTTCTATTGAGCTTTCAAGCTAGGCCTATGTGGAGTTAGTTTTTGTTGTTCGTGTCACCTTATATCTGATACTTCTTCAAACCTGATCCCAAGGTTAAAGCATTCTGACGGAGATATTCCCAACGGTGCCTTTAATATAAGTTCACAGTATGTACCTTAATCTCAACAAGGAGAAGTAACATTCTAAACTGATCATTTCTTATTAATCATGCTTTGTGGCTATTGTTGTTGTTGTTGTCAACCTTATCAGTGGAACAGTTTCTTTTTTGTACATTTAAAACTTATTACACAAAATATTTATTAGATGGAAGAGTACTCCTTACACTGCTAGAAGCAAACACATTGAATTTGTAGTTACCATCTGTATTTCCAAAGAACCTGTCTCCCTTTCTATCACATTCCACTCTGCATTAAACCTTGAAAAACACCATGGAAGACCCTCACGTATTTGGTATTTTATCTACACTAGGCTAATTTTGAACCAACAACAGTATGATGCTGTGCATGTGATCAAAGACGAATTCATGATCCTGAATTCTACAACTTAGGAAGCAGAATGATAACTGCTGACAATGTCATTGCATAGTCGAGCATAAGACAGAGTCATATGGAAGAAACACATGTACAGATTCAGAAATAGAAAGATTCTAACCATCATGTCTTCTTGTTCCTGTGATCTTATGTATTTCTACTATAAGATGAAACCATTTAATTGCCTAAAAATGGAAAGAAATGATTTTACTTTATTTTTCTTTTCAGTCTGCAAAACATTTCAGAGATGCTATAGACAGACAGAAGATATATCTTAAAGACTTTAAAATAATCTAAATTGTTCATTAACATCCATGTAAAGAAAGAAAAAAAATTGTAAATTCATATGCCTTCTTAATTCAAGAGACATGATATTTCTGAACTTAAACCACACAAAAAAATACTTACAAAAAAGTGTCATAGGTTGATAAAGAGGTTGTATCAAGAATGCAAATTCTACAAATCCAAGTTGTGCTTGACAAAAAGCAGAGTCAGCCAAAGTCTATCTTTTTTCACTAGACTGCAGCACATAATTAAGAGTACGGTTCATTGTTTTAGAGTTAGAATGCATTATAGCTGGTTACTTGGCTCTCAGCCTTCTTGGGTTAAGACTTCCCTTGCTAAGCAGACTATGTCTTAATACGATTGACCTCTATTCTCTGCTGCCAGATAGGGGCACTCTCAGACAGAAGAGCCCACATCATTCTACTGTGTAAGTTTAGATGAAAAATAACTCATTGTCATTATTTTTAAGGATGCAAATGTTAACTCTGGTAAAGGGTATGTGTGTGTGAGGGTGGAGAAAGTTCCTTCTGTATTCGTTTTTTTTTATAGGCCATTTAAAGAACTTTATATACTAATTAAGAGATTACTCTTAAAGGGCATGGTCAAAGCAGAGCTCACATGTAAACTCTCTGCTCAATGTCAGGCCATTGTAGGTCCAATGTAATAGATACCATTGTCTCATAGGCAGAAAGTCTAAAGCAGTGTCTGATAAAAGTAGGTATTTAATGGATCGATGGAATAGTAACACATAAATAAATGCAGATATGAACCTATTTATAATATTTTATATTTTTAATAATAAAAATTATTAATTCATTTTAAATGTAGCCTATACCTGAGATTATTTCATGTAAAATATTCTCTTAAATAAATGACAATTAAAATGGAAAGATTTAACTTTAACACCTCAAAAGGAGCTAGTATTCCTTCAGTGAACCTTCCTGAATAGGCTTTTTCAGAGATGGGGAGACCAGGAGAGGGCAGCTTCAATTCATTTGAAATTGAGAGTCGCATGAAGCTATCCAGAGTGACTGATTGACAGAAAGGCATAGAGATCCTGTGTTTCTACCCTTCCATTGGCTAGAGAACTACTACTTCTAAAGATTTTTCATATTGAACTTTCACATAAAATTTCATTTAATAATATTTCTGTTGCTAACATTGATTTTGGACATCATAGGTGTGCTGATTACACTGATTCTGAAATTTTTCAAAATAGGAAAAATAAGGAGGCTGCCATATGGTTTCAAAGGAAAACAAAGCTGTGAATGCAGAGTATAGAAACAACATCAGGAACTTCATATGAATCAAGGGGAGCATCTCAGCACTGTTAGACTGAGTTGGTGTTTCAAGGTACAGCACTCCCGCTGTTACTGAAAATTCCGGAAATGACTGGATTTCTTCCATGTGTCGCTGTGTTTCAGTTCAAGCCCTCATGACACATAAGCAGTTCAATCAATTACCAAGATTAAGCAGAGTCTCAGCCACGAAGGTAAATGGGCTGAATGAACACTGTGTAGTCTATGACATAAATATATAATGCACCAGGTTCAGCTACTGAATGTGAAGAAGAAATGGAAAGTTCAGCACTTAAAGACCTATGCCAGAATGAAATTGATTGCAAGCTGAAGTTCTAATCACCTTTGGCTTTCTGCTCTCTTTAGCACTTACATGGTCCCCCAGGCTGATATATAATTTTTAAAATCTTCCTTCATGGATCGAACTTCTTGAAGTAAAATGTAATTTAAGATGCATAACTAGGAAAGGTAGAGATCCATCTTCCCACAGACTAGGTCCTGCAGTGTGTTCAAGTATTGGTGACTTAACGAGATTCAGTTTGGGAAGATTTAGATGTATGAGAAGAGACAGGACTCTGGTGAATGAGAACTTGAGACTGAAAGAAAGAAAGGGAATTGGTATTAGAATATATCATCCTGGTTTCCAGGAATTAGACATTTTTAATTGCATAAATTGCAACGGATTATGTTCTCATTGCAAACTATCTAAACACTGAGAAAATGCTCATATAGAAAAACCTTCTGATGCTTAGGGCAACTGCTGTTTCTATGAGGTAAGAATGGAATGTTCTACACTTAGAAATGTGGTAGCTTACTTTCACTGTGATGTTTCTATTGCCCCTGGGATGCTGGTCATCTATGTCCTCTTTGTGTCTCTTGAACCCCAATACTCCTAACAACCGAATCGTTGTCAGGAAGGCAGATGTTGCTGCAGTCATTTCTGTGGATCTAGAGGAGGGTGTAGAGGGTTGCGGTTGGAAACCCAGTAGAGTCCAGGACAATTCACTTATTCATCACTATGTCAACTGCCCCAGGTTTCTCACAACCACTCCCTTCTTCTCAGCAGGCCTACTTTAGTTGTCTACTGAAAATACTTCATGGATTTTCTACTCCATTTATTTGATCCCATCTGCTTTATATCCTTTAGAAATTTTGCATAAAAATTGGCCCACCGATGGTAGTACTTCTTATTTTCTGGCACTGTTCTCAATATATTTCTTAAAAGAAAAATATTCTCTGACATTTTTAAGGAGTTAAAATAGGAGGAGAGATGCTGCCTAGGTCTGCGGTCTTGAATCAATGTTCCTTCACTATTTCTTTCATTTAATCATAGTCATTTCATATTTACTAAGAAATTCAAGGACAATGGGAGGTCATGGAGTTCAGGTGCTCAAATAAACAATCCCGCCACATTTAACCCCAGGTATACTGCCTTTACTGAAATGGCATGCATTAATTTAAACAGGTGAGGTTTATGATTCTTCACAGTTCTAGGAGACAGAGACTATACATGCCTAGTTTGATATCAAGTTAAAAAGATTTTAATTCCTACGTTATTCATAAATGTATATTTGAAAATAAGAAAAAAAAATTCCATCTAGCTTTTCCTCACAGTCTTTATGGACTAAGAGTTCTTGTCCTAAGCTTTCTTAAGAGATTACCCACACTGTTCAAATTATTCCATGCACTATAAAAGAGGCATAACAGCAATTAAAATAGGACAAACTGCTAAAAAGTATGAGTGTGATAGTGACTGAATAATCACTTCATCTGAGGTTTTTAAAAATCAAGTCGGACCAAGCCCACATGAAGGTTATACAGAAGATACTAAAGGGAAGATAAATTTTGCTATCAAAAAAAATCGAGTAGACACTGAAAAACTTATAAAAATCACCACAACTGAAAAGGCAAATACATTTAAGTTACATTTGCATTTATCTTAGGGTAGTTAATTTTGAAAGATATATGCATGTTTTGGTATATAGGAACAGAAAATATATTCAAATCAGTCGTGTCTAAAATTTTTCACCACTAATTTTTACTTAATCCTATAATTTAAAAAATATATAGGGTTGATTTTCAACTCTGATTTCCCAGTGTATTAGAACATTTTTTTACATTGATTTCTTGAATGTTTAAACAACTAATATCACACAAAGCATTTCAGAAATATTTTAGAAATAAAAGCATTGTTGAATTTAAAAATGTTAAAATATTGTGTCTGTGTACACATTTAAACAATTTTCTAAATATAAGAGGTTTTCTATATTAGAATAATATTCATATCCATTTTATATTCAATTACCCTATGTCAGCTCTTTAGATTATAAAATATGCTTCTCCCATTTAGGGAACATTATCTATAATTGCCTAATTAATCCATAATATCATTGATATAGCACACATTACTGGTGTGAACACTAAGAATTAAGATGACAGAGTTCAGAGCCTGTGTTTCTTTAGAGAATCAACCTCTTTCAATGCTAGGATTATTTAAGAGTGTTAGGATTATTTAAAAACAAATGTGGGCCTAAAGCACTCCCAAAACAGAGCCGTGAAAACAAGATGAAAGTATTTGGTATGTGATAGATGAAAGTATTTGGTACGTGATATTTCTAGCATTGAAGAAGTAAAATTAGGAAGAAAAGTTCTAGGAAGTTCCTTGTATCATCACAGCTTACAATTAAATATCATGTTTATTTTGAACTACTAGCATCCCTGCCTCTCCCATCATGTTCTTTAGCCAACCTTGCCTCACAGAAGAGAGAGAAACCAGTTCTATTCCATGCAGGCAAGAAACAGAAACAGGATCAGAAGATTTTATTGGCTAGGCAACCTAAGTCCCCCCTTAAGCTATGAGATCAGAAAGAGTTCTGAAAGGCAACTGAGGAATGCTCTTTATTACCACCTGTCAAAGGAAGGGTGCTGCTCCAGCAGATAGAAGAAAGGACTAGAAGAGAAGCACAGGAATCTGAAATCACAGGTGATATGGAATCAGCAGAAGATGCTTTCAGAACTCAGAAGTTATCTGTTGTCAAATGAGAGATGATGATTGTAGAGAGAAAGATAGTTTTGCATAAAAATTAAAAGTATAGACTTGCAAACTAGACTGGCTAAATCTAAATTTTACTGTTGCAATGCACTAGCTGCAAAAATAAATTATTTAGTCTCTTTGAACCTTGCCGTTTATATTTTTGAAATGACATAGTGATGCCTACTTCATGGAGACTTAAGAGAGATTAAATTAATCATTATATAAAATACTTTGCTGTGGTTTAATATATATCCACAAGATCTTTGACATGTCCTGCAAAAAATGAATCTTAAGCTTACTTCTCTTTTGTGTGTGCTAGATTTTAGCTCACTTCTAACAAACAGAATAAGGCAGAAGTAATGAGTGTGATTTTGGAGATGGGCGCACCAAAGGCATGTAGCTTTCTATTTGGTTTTCTCCCCTGATAACTCACTCTGAAGGAAGCCAGATGTCTTGCAGAAAGTTTAGGGATATCATTTTTTTTTTTTTTTTTGGTTACATGGATGCAGTGAAGAAGTCTGGACTTTAAGTGTACCTGTCACCTCCTCCAGTGCACATTGTACCCAATAGATTCACCAGTGCACATTGTACCCAATAGATTATTTTTTCCATCCCTTTTCTTCTTCCCATCCTCCCCATTCTGAACCTCCAATGTTCATTTTCCCATTCTGTACTCCTTTGTAGACCCTTAACCTAACTCCTACTTATAATTGAGAACATGCAGTATTTGGTTTTCCATTCCTGCATTACTTCACTTAGGATAATAGTTTTCTATTCCATTCAAATTGCTGTATTTTTTGTAGCTGAATAGTATTTCATGGTATGATCATATATACCACATTTTCACTGTTCACTGGTCTGCTGGTGGACATTTAGGTTGATTCTACAGCTTTGCAAATGTGAATTGTTGCACAGAAGATTAAAATAACCTTCTTGAGAGGCCCACCTGATAAGAAAATGAAGCATCCTGCCAAAAACCAGTGAGAAACCAGGGCCTTCTAACCATGTGAGTGAGTTCTCTTTGTAGTGGATTCTTCAGTTATAGTCAAATGTTCACATGACTACAATTTTAGTCTTTATTTTATCTACCACCTCATAAGATAGTCAAAACCTGAAAGTCAAGTTATCTCCGAAATTTTGGGAGAATAAAAGTTGATCATTTTAAACCACTATGTTTGGGGCAATTTGCTATTCAGTAATAAAATGGCTAATACATGCTTTAAGCAATGCCTGCATTATCATAAGTGCTTTGTAATTATTAACTACATTATTATTATAGGTCATTGGTTGACTCTGTCTATAGAATATTCTAACACAAGGAAATTTATTTATTATTTTTTCCTGAAAACATTCTAGCACAAAAGGACGCCTATGCTCTATTTTATGGCATTCCCATTGTTATTAAATTCTGTTATAGTAGGAGTTTCACTGACATGATGGTATTAGTATAGAATTTTGAAATGTATTATCTTGGAAAAAATTAAAACTGGCAATGGGCAGAAAAAACACAAGTTGAAAAATGAGGAGGAGAGGCAAAGTGAAGGATCTTAAACAAAAGGAATTTTGATAATAAGTAGAAGAGAGAGGAAGAGAGATGGAAGCCACTTGCATTTTTCATATGTGGATAGAAAACTAAGAATTCCATAAGGAACACCATACATAGATGAACATTACATCAAATAAAATGTGCTGGCTTTATCTCTGTGACAATTCCCATTGAATTAGGAACTTTCTTTAATATCTTCAATGTGAAAAAACCAAAGATAAACCAAATGGAAAAAGGAAAGATTATTATTCTGTGCTTTCTATAGCAAAGTAGTCAGTCAAGTCACCTTCACTTGCTTTGTGGTAAAAACTCAAAGGCAAACAGAGAATGAGGAAAGTTCATAGTGGAAAAGGAAGGGTGGCTGTTGGAATAGGAAAGTCGTAGGTGTAGTAGCCAGAAATAGGGCATCCTACGTAATTGTTAGAGGTGCATATTTTATTTTCTTTGGTTGTTCCTAAATTGAAAGAAAAGACAAAAATTAGGAACACCATCAAGTATTAATTAAGACCTGGCTATTTGGGACTGATTGTTACAAGAATTACTGGTTAACTTCCTGTATTGTCACTAGAGATAGCAGTCTGATTTTCTGCAAATGTGAGATGTAGCAAGCTGGCTTCCCGAGTGCTTAAAATTGATAAGGGGTTGGTTTCCTGGACAGATTTCTGCAGGTGATGGGTTAAAACTCTATTTTTATGTATTATCTGGCCATTGTCTATTTGTATATTCAGCCTTTCATCAACAATACACTACCTGATTTTTTACACCAATACACTGATTACAATTCCCTTTTCTTTGTTCCTGGTTTCTAGCACTATTCTATTCCATTTCCATATCAAAGTGTTGTTTATATTTCTATAAACATCTGGTTTTATGAAGTACTAAAATCAAGGTTTCTGGATGTGAATAATAAAATAATCAAGAGGATTATTTCTTGGCAGAAAGATTCTTTCTGCTGTAACAGCAGACTCAAGCAGAGAAAAATAAAACTAAACAATAAACAAAAATACAGTTTAAAAGTCAAACACATTCCCAGTAGAAAAAGTGGGGAGTGGTGGAGTAGAAAAGAAATTGATCAAACTGATAGATGAGTCAACATACATTTTTCTTGCTTCTACTGAATTGTTTCAGATGTTGTGTTTGATGCTATTTCTGACAGCATCTATCTTACAAGTGTATAAATGATCATACAGTACATATTTTCAACATAGCTTTTTTATTTTTAACATTGCAGTGATTTTAAAGTAAATGTTTGCTATTGTTTGACTGGCAACACTGAGTCAATAATCATTCGATTAGTGTAAATTGTTTTGGGCTGGAGCAAAAAGAAAGCACCATTAGCATTATTGAATGTGAAAGGCAGAAAATAGTTATCTTCATATTTTACAAACTCCTGAATTCCATTATTCTTGCAATGACCCTATGAAGTCATTAGCTTGTTTTCTCCATATTGGTAATAAATAAACTTAGTTACAATGAGTTAAACAGTGTATTCTTGATAGAGATCCAAAAATTCAAATGTCTACTTTGGACTAGGCAGTTAATTAGAAGTAGATAGGCAGAAAAAATTTATTCATTAATTCAATACATATTTATGTAAATATCTATTCATTCATTGAATACATATTTATTGAAAGTTCATTCCAGGAACTGTTTTAGGTACGGAAATAAATTTTGTACCAATATTACTTGGGGTTTATGTGCCCCTAGATGTATCTTTAGCCTTTAGACATTTGATAGAGTCATGATTATTCGAAATATTTTCTTTCTATGAATACAACAAAAGCAAGACTGATAATAAATGATAATTGATTCTATACTGATTTCAGGAATTTGAGGGTCATAAGATTTTTATCTCGTATTTTCTAATGACAATAGCCAGTTGTTGACATACAGAAAGACATAAACCAAGTGCTGTCAGATCATCTTCTGTTATTTTCATGTTTTTTGAAAAGACAGAACTGCAGTTTTCTTTTTATGTGAACCCATCAAATTTTCTTTAGATTTTCTATTTTTAAATGAAAATATTGTCAGGTGAAATGACACATGCCAATTCATTTTGCTGCCTGTGAGTTTGGTACATTTGATCTCAAATAATTCACTCAATTATGTCCAAGAATTTAAATATTAATGCAGATCACAAGCTATTTAATTGTCTACGGCTATTAGTAAGCATTGCTAGTGATGGTAACTTTAAGAAATGAGTCAAAGCATGATCTTGGCTATATGGACATTGCCATAATGTTTTGGTCTGTTTATTTTCTAAGTCTATAGATGTTTTGTTTTGTTTGTCGATTGTTTCTTTTCTCTTATTCCTTCAGTGATTTTTTTTGTTGTTGATCCTTTGCACTTTTTAAACCATATGCTTTACTTTTTCTACTTATCTAAGCTACTCTGTACATTGCCCCTCAGGCATTCTAAAAGAGAATAAATACTCTGCTTATTTTATTAAAACTTTTAATGAATCCCATTTACACAGTGAACAAAATGCAAATTTGTCCAAAGTGTTTAATTATCTTAGCTCAATCAAATTTTGCTAACTTTTCTTGTGTTAAACCTTCTTGCACTTGTATGATTTCTTCTTTAGTAATTCATAACTAATTAAGTAAATATCTCCTGTGCTTTTTCAATTTTGTCTTTGCTTCAACAAATTCTTTCCCTTGGAATGCACTCTCCTAATGTTTTGCCAAAGTTCAATCTGTTCATGCATGTCATTTTCAGTTTCTAAAATTACATGACTTTTTAAAATCTATGCTCCCTAGTTTAATTGAAACCTGTCTGTTTCCGTTCTTTTTGTGCAAGCTGTAAGAAAAGTTAGTCTCATATTTTAGTTCCTTGAGAACAATCTTGTTCTCCAGAATTAGTTCTAACTCCTGGGGACTTCTATGTGTGAGTTTTGTAAATAAAACTATCACTGTTCCATCCTTATAATAGACATTCAATTTGTAAAACTAGCTTTTTTTGGAGTCAGGGTCTTACACTGTTACTCAGGAGGGAGTGCAGTGGCATGATCACATGACCACAGCTAACAGTTTCCTTTACCTCTGGGGCTCAGGCAAACCTTCCGCCTCAGCCTCCTGAGCAGCTGAGACTGCAAAATGCATGTCACTCTGCCTGGCTAATTTTTTTATTTTTGTTAGAGGTGAGGTCTCTCTATATTGCCCAGGCTGGTCAATACCTGAGCTCAAGCAGTCCTCCCACCTCAGCCTCCCAAAGTGTTAGGATTACAGAAATGAATTACTTGTACCTGACCTGCTTATTAAATTAATTTAAAATAATGTGATCTCAAATGTTGAAATGAATGTTCTTTTGTTAAGGCACCATCATCTTGGAAAAGAATCTGTGACCTGAACATTAAAGAAAAAAGTAGGCTGTGAGAAATAGCAAAGAAAATGGTTATCTCATGAAATATCACATTTATTGGTTCCTCTTTTATGTTGTCACAATTATTTTTTAAAACTTAACTCAATATAATTATGTTTCTGTATCATCATCTTCACTAGACTAATAGTTACAATATAGTGAATATTATGTTTTATCCAATTTTGTATTTAAAATTTTTGCACAGTGCTGACCCATTGTTTATAAGAATGTATATTAACTGATAAATGAATAAATATACAAACAATGGACTCAACTCTGAATTTTCAGATGCTCAAATCTCTCAAAGGAAACCTAAGAATATTATGTTGTTGCTTAAATTTTCAGCTTGGAAATACATTTTTAAAAATTATTATTGTTATTTTGATATTGCGAAAATTGAAATAATAACCAAAATAATTACAACTTTTTCTGAATATTGTCTTCATCTACTATCACAAGATCTCTGAATTATTCTGGAAGGCCTAAGAGAATTCACTTTTCCTAAGAGGCAAATCTTTTAGCAAATATTTCATTATTTTATTGTTTAGCAACAACAGTCATATTACTCTTTAGTTAAGTGTTCTGCCTACCTCTCTGATATCTGTAAAGCCAGGTGAAGCTTCCTTATTCATTTTTCTGCCCACTTTTGAGTCCATGGAAGGCCTATCAGGGAGACTAATCTTAGGAAAAAACAACATTGAAAGACTGATCATTTTTTCTTTTTATTTGTAATTATCAGGGGCATGTTATTGTTGTTTATATTTATAGGGAACATGTGATATTATGATACAGGCATGCAATGTGAAATAATCGGGATAATTGGGGCTATCCATCACCTCAGGAATTTTAGTTAGGAACATTTCAATTCCACTTTCTTAGCTATTTTAAAATATGCAATAAATTGTTGTTAACTCCAGATATCCTGTTGTGCTACCAAACACTCGATTTTTATTAATTCTATCTAACTGTACTTTTGCACTCAATAATCTTTATTCTTCCACCACCCCCTCCCCCCACCCTCCTCATCCTCTGGTAACCATCATCCTATCTTCATGAGTTCATGTTTTCATAGCATGCAATATTTGTCTTTCTGTGCCTGATGTATTTTACCTGGCTCAAGTCAAGGGAACAGATCTGCTCTTCTGGAGGAATGAAGTATCTTAAGAGCTCATTAAACTCAAGTATATAGATTTCAAATGGATAAGCCTTTTCAGTACTCTGGACTTAGACAAAAACCTATATCATGTTCAGTCTGGTATATACACACAAACACATTTCACATATACACCCAATCTGTAATTTTGACTAAAGATTAGATAGACAATGTCTAATGTTCTCTCAACTTAGAGACCCTGTTACATGGTCATTTAGACATTCATTCATTCGTTTAATAAATATTATACATTTTTTTTAACGTTTCAAAGATGTTAGATAAGTACTAAGACTAACTCAAAGTGCAACCCAAATAAGTGGGAAAAGTGAGTCACTGGTTTAGTTTGTATCTTCACTTCATAGCATAGCATTTAATATTTTAATTATTTACTCAAGCTTCTTGATTTAAATATCTCCTCTGTAGAATGGGAATAATATTAGGAAACTTATCAGATGAAAAGCCAATAAGTACAATGAATTAACCTAAGAGGTAGAATATGAATCAGGAGTCATTGGTCATGGGAGCTGAAGGAAGAAGAGAACTGATGCACATCTCAGATATTAGAGAACAGAATAAGTAGTTCACATGGGAGAAAGGCAATATTCAGAAAAAAATGGCCACCAATGAAATCAACCAATCAATTCCATTACTTATTTAATAAATATTTATTTACTCTTTTGATCTAGGCACTGCAGTAGGTGTTGACAATGCAAAGACTAACATAAAATAGTTTCTAGCTTAAAGGAACAACTTGAAATTTAGAAGACATTAGAGTCATCTATGGTGCTTTTGAAAATTATCCACTTTACATCCCACATAGTTTTAGATTTAATATGAGTTATTTCCCGTGGGAGAGGGGAAATAACAAACTTTTTAAAAAAAGCAGTATTTATCATTTATGAATAGGAGATTGATAGACCAGTCTCCAATAAAACAGTTTTAGTGAGAGTACATAGAATTTACTTTAAGAACCAGAGCTGTAAAAGCTGCTTTAAAAATGAAATTGTTTCTTATTTAATCTTAAACATTTCTTTCATATTTTTGAATAAAAAAGTTAAATAAATTTTAATTTCTTTAACTTATCATCTTGTTTTCCATTTTATTATTCAAATTTCTGAAAATAAAAATTGTTATAGGGTGTTCGGGAAATATTTAAGGAAATAATTCTTTTGTTAGCTTAATAAATGGCAGATAAATAACTGCATTCATTGTACATGAGCACTATTTTATGGAGATATGCACTGAAATATCATAAGATTACAACATAATTTATGAATAAAAGGGTTAAAGATAAGATTAAAAAAGAAATTTTTGGTTATAAAGATAGATAGATACCAGGACAAATTATGTACAATAGTCAAATAAACTTTATTTTTGTGTGTAATGCAGGTAGACCAAATAACTCTACCTTTGTCAATTTAAGCACTGGCCACTTGCATTTTAATGTAATTAAGATATATAGAATTCTAATAGTGTTTCAAATTATGATTTCCGTGATTCCAACAAAAGGAAAAAAAGCTGAAAACATTGTTTATGATACTAACTCTCTATTCATCAATTTGTATAGGTCAAGGGGTTTTTACTGTATCACTTGGGTTCAGATAGGTCTAGACCTGTCTTGCCAACTGGGTTAGCAGAGTCAAAATTTGCATGAGGGTTTGTCAAAAAAGGGTATAATAAAATGCTCATAATTATGAAAACAGAAAAAAGGTAAGAACAACTTCTTTTGTATGTATATCTGGTATATTGGGACCTTGGCCTATATTTTTCAGTTTTTGACGAAACTCCAGGCAAATGAAATGGACAGTCTGAAAGAACTTATTTCCTAGGACTCTAGTGATAAATTTGGAACTTGAACAATATGGCCTTTATGGTTAGGTAAGAGAGTAGATACGAGAAGGTCAGTCTTGTCAGTGAGGCATGACTTTGGTTGACAGAAGTCTCCTGTGCACATAGACCTTCTGTTGAGTTTGAACACATTGGCAGAGGCACTGAGTGCCATGCAGGAGAGACCTCTCCTGCACTTTATACTGTGTGAGTCTTCGAGACTTCAGCTTTGCATATGACTGGGATAGATAAAGAAACACCACTGATAAGGAGAGAACATATATGACATCGCCTCAGAAATTCCAGAAATGTCCTTACACATGATATCCTGAAAAAAAAGGATCTCCAAATGAAAAGAAATCATTATCTAAAAGATATACCTGAACTAAAATGTACATTATAATATTATTCACAAAACTAAACCATGGAACCAACCTAAAAGCTCATCGTCAATTGACTAGATAAAGAAAAAATTGCATATGTATATGTCATGGAATACTATGTAGCCATAAAAAATTAATGAAATCATGTCCTTGGCAGCAACATGGATGGAGCTAAATATCATCATCCTAAGTGAACTAATTAAGAAAGAGAAAACCGAGCATCACATATTCTCACTTATATACAGGATCTAAGTGGCCACAAAAAGGGAAATAATAGATACTGGGAACACCAATAAAAGGGGATATGGGGTAGAGGATTCGAGTGCAGAAATTATCTTTTGGGTACAATGTTCACTATCTGGGGAATGGACCACCTGAGACCAGTTCCCACCACCATACAAAAATGTACATGTAACAAACATGCACGTGTACTCGCTGCATCTAAAATTTAAATAAAAAAAATAAAGAAAACAAGGGTCTCATCTTAGAATAAAGTAGTGTTCTGTATATTAAAGGCCTGAGTTTATGTATGAAAAAGAATTGTCTGCAATGATAGTGCCTGTCCTTTGACTATACTAAACAATATATTATTTAGGAAAATAGTGTGGAATCCAGCGTAGAAGGTGTGTTTTTATATGATTAAGTTTTTGTCCACTTATGGTGTAACTATAGTAAAAAGCAGATCAGAAATGAATCTCATCAATTTGTTTACTTAGTGTACCAATCAGCATCATCAAAGCAAACAGAATTTACCTCAGATGGTTCTAATGTCAGGGATTTCTAACAGAGGCATGGGCAAAGTTACCAGAACATGCAAGAGGTGCTAAGAGTCTCAGAGATCACTGAGACTTGGAAAGAATTACTTCTACTAGGATTGAAATTCTGTTACTCGAGATTAGTAATACTGGAAGTCAAAGGACGGGCTGGTACTGGGAGGGGATTATTGGCAAAGATGCAAAGTAAATGCTTTAAGTCAACTGGCTAGGGAATCTGGTAATGTAGACTACAGGGGTCAGCTACCCTTTATTCCCATCTTGAGCACAGAACAGAAAAGAGAAGATCAAAAGAATAAGAATAAATCCTCAGAGTGGAGATTAGGAATAACCCTCAGAATGAGGTGCTGATAAGAGACGTGTAGAGAGGATGTTCCAGAATCTTTGTTCTCAATTGTTGGGTAATTTCTAGGCTATTATTTTTGTGTAGGCTACGGCAAGGGTAGAATTTTAATGCAGCCAAACTAGATACACTCTAATTATGCTTTATCTGTGCAATTTTATAAAACAGAAGATGTAGTTATTTAAAATAGGGGATAGTTGACTTGAATGGATGTTACAGACTTGATTAATGAGATAAGTGTTTTTAATGCTCCAATATCACTTAATAATTCAATGTCATCTAAGTAGTAAAAAGAAAAAAGAACACAAATTATTAGGGAAGTATTTTATAGCATCCATTGGTATTAAACATATTATAAATACATCTACATTCAGTTGTAAGTGCAGTTACTTTATTTTGCATATTCAGTGTCTTGATCTGTGCTTGCACAAATACCATGCTTGAATTTATATCCACCTACTTTGCTCAATTAGTGTCTTTTAAAATAGCTAAGTAAAGCTTTTTTTTTTTTTTTAAACAAAAATAGCATCCTGTGAAATTCTTGGATCCAAAATAGAATCTAAGTGAAACCCAAAAAACCAAAATAGAATTCCTACAACTCCTCAAACCTAAAACACCTGGAAATAGTTTTAGTCATGTGTTTAGTTTTAGCACTTTCTTATTGACTTAAGTTCACTTTTTAGGTCTTCTTTGTAGATTACTTAAAAATAAACACACACACAAATACACACTAGAAGAAGTTCCTTTCATAATTTCAAACATGTAGAAGTTATTATTTGATTCAGTTATCTCTAGCTTACACTCAGGGATGAAATTTTTGGCTCAAGCATTGTGTGTGTGTGTGTGTGTGTGTGTGTGTGTGTGTGTGTGTGTGTGTGCATGTGTGTGAATTGTTACATAAGCAGTTGGCGGTTAGTGGTATCAATTTAGTTAACCTACATTCTCACCAATGTAAATCTTCCCTAAAATTATATCAAATTCTGACACAGGCAGTAAGTTGCAACCAACTGAGTTCTTTGTGATCAAAAGTCACATAGGGTACTGCACACACTTCTTTCTTTGTTTCCTTTATAAGATTATAATTCCTATCTCACCCTATCTCACTTTCAATTTCTAAGGGTCAGCAAAAACAACTTTAATAGTCATAAGGCCCATACTGACAATGTGTTCTGCAAAGTTAAGAAGTGAGTCTAGGAAGAATAAGAATATTCAAAGAAGAAAAAGTGGGAAGATAAATCCAATACTAGGCGTTTTCATTTATTAAATTACTACATACTCCTCCTTTCCCCCTCCAGAAAGCTCCATTGTTGTTCACAGTGCATTTAAAATCTAAAAAATGGTGTGTGTTAGTGTGAGTGTGTGTGTGTGTGTGTGTGTGTGTGTGTGTGTGTGTGTGTGAGAGAGAGAGTGTGTGTGGGTGTGTGAGATATGTGTGAGTTATCCTCATCTTAATAATATGTTAGGTGTGTGACTTTGGCCAAGTGACTAAAACTTCTAAGATTTGCCTTCTTTTAGGAAGTACTGAATAGATGTGTGCTATTTTTATTTCAAATCAAGCATTTTACCCTTATCATATCTAAACAATACAGTTATCCTTCAAGCCAATTATCTTTTCCCATTTTAGAGATAATTGAATGGAGGCTCAGAGAGTTGAGAAACTTGCTGAGGATTATGTAGGTACAAAGTGACAGAGCAGGAACGTGAACTACATACTATATTGTTTTCTTCTTCACTGTAAACAGCTTATATCAGAGAAATGGTCAGAGATGAGCACAGGAAGGGACATGTGGTTTATATTAATAATTTTGGCCTTTATCTTAATAAAACAAACAAGGCATTGATAAAACTTGACAGAGAAGACTAATTGATTTGGCTAATTGAAAATAACACATAGACAAATCAGAGAAATATTTAGCAGGAAAAGTCAACAGGTAGGAGAAATATTAAGAAGAAAGAACAGGGCTAGAAAATTACATACTCAAATGAGAAACAATTAATTTTACTGGAGTGGCAGTTTCCTTTTGATTGTCTCTGTATAAATAATTCACCCATTGCGTGTGTATTGTGTAGAAAGTAACAATCTAGTGTTTACTATTATAAATATATCATATCCCTTTCACTTTCACATTAACTTCTTTTCTAGATCACCCTTGTTAATTTTTCTTTTCACTTTATTTTTATGTTTTCAATAAGACGCCCCTTTTGAACACTTACATCTTGCTTTTCTAATCACGTTCCATGATTCTGATTGATACGTCATTTTCGTCTCATATCTAAATACATATATAATTTGACAAATTTGCCTTAAGTTGCTAGAATTTTAATAGTGACATTTCCTTGTCATTATTTGTCTTTCATTATATAATGCCAAGAAGAAGATGGAGATGAAGATCTGAGTAACAGTCTATATCATAGCATAATGTGCTGAAAGTAACACCATAAACAAGTGTGCTTCTTCATTTTTGTGTATTTTACAGATATATACATGGAGGAAACATTTTCAACTTGAGATAGGTGTTCTGTAATATAAACAAATAGGGTCACATTGCCAAAATTTCAAATAGTCATATCCCTTAATTATAGCTTGATAGAAAACAAAAGAACTTTGGAAATAATTAGTCAGCCTGTTAAATTGTGTATCAGATAACACATTACATTTGTCTTGTTCTGCTGACTTGAACTTTTCGAGACTTGAGTGTACCTTTTAATATTTTTTTCCAGAAGCTCTGCTACACAACAGATGGGATGTCTAACATCCTTTTCTATTTAAAACATGCAAGTTCTAATCAACAGGAGGGTTTTAGAATGTTAAACCAGCCAGCCATAAGAAATGTGTCATGCAGTTTCCTGTCATTCTAATTAATTAGATAGCATTATTTGTTGTCCCCAATGAACCTAAATGAGCTCAATACCAGGATAATAGCTTCACTCTTATTAAAGGTTTGTTTTCATGTTATTTGCTTGAATTGGAGCAAAAATATGAAATATTCCAAGATTACCCCAAATGTATGAGTACTATAATTTTTATATGAGACCTATTCATCTAACCTTTTCTCATAATCATATAAATATTTTAACATTTTAGAATACTTTTACTTGGAAATTATACTTTCCTTAATAGTTTATATCTTTCATTTGCAAAAATGTATTATAACATTTTAATGGAAAGATTTGCATACTCCTTCTTATGGTTTTTCAGTTATATTATTTAGAAAACATGTTCTTAATATAATATGTAGCCTATTATTGTATGTTAGTCAGTCTAGTTCTTAAACTAATGATTAGAATACATACTATGAAAAGTTTTAATCAGTGTGAAAACTATAAATAAGACATAATTTATGAAATTTTTGCCTTCATTGTTGGAGATAAAAAGAACATAGAATTAAGAGTAAAATTCTAAAGAGTAAAATTAGGAGACAAATTAGAAGACAATCTGACATCAAATATTTAGTTTTAATCTGAAGGATATTATGTGAGACTTGAAAATGGAGGAGGAATGCTAAGTAAAATGATAATGGCAATGGGTAATAAAGCAAAAGTGAAAAATACTCATTTTAGTATATGATTTCAGCAAGTATTGTGGACACTTGAATCATTATGAGTATTTACTCATCATTACCATTCTTAAATATGTCTTCTCACCTAAAACATCTTACTAATTATATGTTTCTGTTTCCTTCCTTCCTAATAATTGTGCTTTGATATTTTCTGCAAAATGATTTAAATAAATACCTTATTTATATTATATTCATTTTGTAAAAGTCTAAAACATACAGAATTCTATCTAGTATCATAACTTCGTATTTTTTTCTGAAAATTCAACTGTTTATTTTAATAATTGATGTAATATTTTACGATAAATAAGGTCTACAGCACTGAAGGTGGAACTAGAGGTCATTGTCTTCAGTGAAATAACTCAGAAACAGAAAGGCAAATACTGCATTTTCTTATTTTTAAGTAGAAGTTAAATAATGGGTATACATGGACATACAGAGTGAAATAATAGACATTGCAGACTATAGAATGTAAGAGAAGGCAGAGGGAGAAGATTCAAATATTATTCATTGAGTACATTGCTCAATATTCAGATGATGGGTATGCTAGTAGCCCAGACTTCACCATGACAAAATAGACGCATGTACAAAATCTGCACTTGGACTTAGAGAGAGAGAGAGAGAGAGAGAGAGAGAGAGAGAGAGAGAGAGAGGACCTAGAGTATCTCAGAGAAGGATTTTCTAAGCAGCAATGTCTTTAAGAAGTGGTGTGGCTACTTTTAACAGCTTACAGCTTACAATCTGACATGACAGTAAAAGAATGATCTAAAGGTAGAATTTTAATGAAGAGGAAAATTCACAGCCTGGCCATATGGTAGAGAAGGAAAGAATATTTGCAAAAGAAGAATTCAAGGGTACAGTGGAACAATCCTTAGCTAAAGAGTTTAGCTAGGCTAAAAGACAGTCAGGTGCTAATAGTCAAGACAATAAAGAAAAACTCTGAAAGCATTTCAGAAATCTTTGAGGTAGCCTTCCAAATACAGACCTAGAGGTCTAGAGGAACAGAAAGGCTCTTGGGGACAAGCTTGCAGGGCAGTTACCCTGTACTGCCTCAGAATGTGGCTTGCGGCAACTCATATGCTTTGGTTCCAACCTTAGTTCAAAGGCCTCTATATACTGCTCAGACTACTGATCCAGAGAGTGCATGCACTAAGCTCCTTAGTGGTATTCATATCATGTTAAGTCTGTCAGTGCCCAGAATGCAGGAATGGTGGAGGCTTGGTGGATTCCACCCATATTTCAGAGGATGCATTGGAAAGCCTAGGAATAAAGGCCTGCTTCAGGGACAGAGCCACAGCAGTGCCTGGTGAAGCTGTGGGAGCAGGGCTGCTACAGGGTATCCAGAATTATTGAACCACTGGCAGCACGCAACCTCAGGGCAGAAAAGCTGCAGATGCCAGAGCCTAGCACACGAGAGCAGCCATCCCCAGCAAAGCTATGAGGATGGGGATGCCTGGGACTTTGGGAGCTCATTCCTAATATCGGTGTTTGTAGGATGTGGGAAATGGAGTCGAAGATGACTCTTGGGGGTTGAAAGGTTATGTCTGCCCTGGTGGGTTTTGGACTTGCATGGGGCTTTCATTCCTTTCTTTTATCTTTCTTTTAACAAATTTCTTTTAATTGTTTCTTTTGGAATAGGAATGTTTTCTAAATGACTGTATCACAATTGTATCAAATAAATAAGTTTTTTTTTTTTTTTTTTTTTTGCAGGCACATAGTTGAAAGGAACTTGCCTTGAGTCTCAGATAAGACTTTGATCTTTGGACTGTTCAATCGATATTTAAACATTTTAAGACTTTGGGGACTATTGGTATTTGGCAGCATGAGTGGGGCATGAGTTTTTGGGAAAGAGCAAAATACCCCAGTCTGAATATTTGCCCCCTCCCATCCCATGAGCCTCATGTTAAAATCTGATTCCAGTGTTGGAGGTGGAGACTAATGGGTGGTGTTTGAACTACGGCCATTGATTTCTTATAATTAGATTAATGTCCTCCCTGAGGTGAATGTGTTTTTGTTCTATTAGTTCCTGTGAGAGATGGTTGTTAAAAAGAAACTGGCAGCCAGGCTCAGTGGCTCAGCCTGTAATCCCACACTTTTGGGAGGCTGAGGTGAGTGGATTGCCTGAGCCCACAGGTTCGAGACCCGCCTGGGCAGCGAGACCTCGCGCCTGTAGTTCCAGCTCCTTGGAAGGTTGAGGCGAAAGGATTGCCGGAGCCCAGCAGGTCGAGGCTGCGGTGGCCGGGAGCGGCCACTGCACTCCAGTCTGGGCGACAGAGTCAGACTTCAACTCAAAAAAAAAAAAAAAGAAAGAAACTGACAACTCCCTCCCGTCTCTTGCTTCCTCTCTTGCCATGTGATCTCCACACGTCAGCTCTCCTTTACCTTCACCATGAATAGAAGAAGCCTGAGGTATTTTACCAGAAACCCTGTCCTCCAACCTGCAGGCAAATACATTTTTAGGATTAAAAAAAAAAAAAATCTCGTGTGCATTTTATGTGGCTTCTAAGAAGAGACATATAATCACATTGACAATATCTAGAAGTAACTGGAGGTTGTAATATATCTTGAAAGTTGCCACAAAACTTCTATTATTGCTTTGGAAAAATCTTCTGCCACTCCTGTGCCATAATTAAATATTCACTTATAAAGGTATGTGTTTTATCATTGGTAGCACTTCAAAATGCAAGCAATCAGTGCATTCTATTCAGGTCATTGTTTTCTATTGAAAACTTACTGGTTTTTCAGAGTTCACATAAATTATGTTTATGAAATCTTCTTCCTTTAGCATAGTTGTTAATTAAACTCTACCTCCCATAACATTTTAAAGATAAGTTCCACATTTGGATTGTTCCTGTATTTCAGTACCTATAATATCTACTGCTAGGAGTTGACAAACTTTTTCTAGAAATGGTCAGATAGCAAACATTTTAGGCACTGCAAACCATTCAGTTTCTGTCAGAAGTATCCACCTCAGGCATTGTGGTGAGTGCAAACAGTCACAATGTGTAATTAAATGGCCATGGCTGCATCACAAAAGAAATTAATTTGCAAAAACAGGTGGTGGATTTGACATGGTCCTGAGTTCTTACACAGTCAACTCACCTTCATATTTGACTATAAGGTCATTAAAGGACAAGACCTTGACTTATTCATATTCTTAACCACATAGTGTCTATAACAGTAATTTGCACATTTAAGGGCCTTGAAAATTTATTATTGAATTAATTGTAGACATGTGGCTACAGTATAGCATATTGAACAGTCAATTATTTGAGTGATGGGGAGAAAGAAAAAGAGGGGCGTGACACAGGAAAAAAAGATAGAAGTAAAACAAAAATAGTCTATATTGCCATTAAAATTTCTTTTTTTCTGAAATCATGTCACAAGCAAAAATTTAACTTAGTAATAATTTATAGTGTGATTCACTGTTTGTGAGAATTCAAAATCCTTTTCCGTGAGGTGCACATAATAGAGCTTGAAAGAAAGACAGTATCCCAAGTGTCCAATAAAGTAGTGAGCACGGATCTTTTGCAACACAGCAACATAGAGAGTACTTCTAAAGAGGAATTGACATGCACTCCAGGTCTGTGAAATGAGAAGAGTTCTTGAAGATTCAGAATAGTCAGTCTTTGAAACTATAAAAAGTTAGTCTCCTACTCTCAAAAAAATATTGAAATCACTGCTGCTTTTAACTTTTCTTTCTAAATCAATTTTTAAAATAAAAATGTAGGTACCATTGTAAAAATAGAGGACTTCTTTTCATTTTCCCAAAAAGTTGCAAGTACATATGCCATAAAGACAATTGTATTTCCTCAGAAATGCATCTCAGAATTGAACTCCTGACCAAGATTTCTGCTGTAAATAAATCAAAGACGTGACTAACTTTGTGTAATGCAAACAAACATACAACTGCCAAGTGCTTATTTATTCATAATGATGTACCAAGTTCCATAAAATGTGAACAGATAGTTTTGAAAACTTTGACTTTAAACATCACGAACTTGAGGGAATGGAAGGTAAATAGATGAAAGCATTGTAGGGACAGTGGAAAATATTGATCTGGAATTTATATGTAAGATCAGTGCTTAAGATATTGATTTGAGTGTCATGGACAAAGAGATCTCTTTTGAAGCCACTGCATGCAGAAGGAGTTTTGACTTTCTTGCAATGGGAACGATGGAGTAGAAAATCCACTGGACAGATACCAAACACAATGAGGTACACATTAATGATAAGTTCCTTGACTCTGGACTAATTCCATGTCTGTAGACTGAGACAGATGACTTAGAAGACCTTCTGATTCTTTCCAGTTGTAAAATTATTCATTTATGCATGATGCCTTGTTCAATTTAAATGAGTTCATATGTCACCTTGAATGTCACAATCGAGCTTATATTTATGCTTCTATCAAAATAAACCATAACAGAGTATGTAATTAGTACTTATGTGTTTTTCCTTTTAAAATTTATATGGGATTTGTGAAGGTTTCAAGTCCCTTAGGAATGATGTTCAACAATTAATTTTATTACATTTTCTTCATTTATGTCACTAATAAGTAAACTTGTTCCAAGGCATCTTCTCAATTGGGATACTTCATTAAAATTTTGACAATAATTAGAATACAACAAATATTACTGATAATAGTGCTGTTGCTGTTTTTCCTGCTGGAAAGTTCACAAACAGTTCCACAATTTATCATAAGAAATCAAACTATAATATTATTTTCATACAAATCTATATATAATTGTGTGTTATTAATAGCAATTTTAATCAAATTATTATTCATAAGTAAAAGACATTTATATTAATTCCTTAGTTTTCATAAAGTGGTTAAGCTCTTGTACTCCAGTGGATATTAGCTTCTTAGTCACAATCTGCATAAAAAGAAAAAGAAAAAGAAAATGCTAAAAGCAAAACAAAACTATTAATTTGACAAGTCATTCTTATTAATTTACTAGAAAATAAAATTTAACCAGGTTGTGCCTAAATAAAGATGTCTCATTCTCTGATGATAAGTAATTGGATATATTTTATAATTTTATTGTCATTTAGTAAAGAAAAAATATAGACAGATGATTTTGAAAGAAGACTGGAAAATCCGAAATTAGAAGACAAAGGTAAATTTAGATCATTCCCTAAGGGTAGCACAGATTTTTCTAGGATAACTGGCAGACAAAATGCGATCTTCTTTAATTTTGGTGCCAACAGTGAGACAGTTAAATTCTTACCATAGAATTAAACAGATTAAAACAGATATAGATAGAGGCAGAGTCAGGAAATGTTGGAAAGCAATCGTTACTTGGCTTTAAAAAAACCTCAATTAATAAATGTATTTACTAAAATAATCACATTATACTACTCTTGACTATCGTTGACACCAACCGTAAATTGACTCATACTGACAATAAAACAACCCAAACTGATTTCTGTACCTTTAGTATTCATTAGGATCAGCATGTACAAACACAAAGTGAATAGAGTTCTCTCATACAAAGGCGATAAACATAGGCGGTGTACTAGTTTTCTATTGCTGCATAACACATTGCCACAATAGCCATGTATTAACTCACAGTTCTATAGGTGAGAAGTTTGGCATGAAAAGTTTAGTTCTCCACTCAGGAGTAATACAGACTTGAAATCAAGATGTTGCTAGGGCTGAGTTTTAGTCTAGAAGCTCTGGGGAAAAACCTGCTTCCAAGTTCATTCTTGTAGATAGCAGAAGTCATTTTCTTGAGATTGCAGGACTGAGGTCTGTATTTCCTCACAGCTGTTGGATGAGAACTGCTATTAGCTGCTATTTTCTATCTCTCTCCACTAGCAACTCAGAACTAGGATGTCTGCTTTATTCCAGACTGACAAGAGTGTATCTTTCTGCCTTCTTTTCTGTAATCATATGGAGAAAAGTCTCAACTTTTCAAGGGCTCATGTAGTTAGAAAGGGTTATGCAGGGAGCCAAAATTCTGCTTATTCGGGACTATGGAGCTTGAGGACTGAACTCTACATCTAAGCTCTGCTGATTTCTAGTTACATGATCTTGAGAAGTCTCTTGATTTATTCTTTCCTTAGACTCGTTATTTGTAAAGTCAGTATAATCCTGCTGTGAGGAGTAACTCCTCAATACATATATCTATTATTTACTAATTTGCAAGAATACATAGTCTAGGACAGGGATGTCATAAAAAAAAGTTTCAAAGTGAACTTGTACCTTAAAATAAAGATAAGATGAGGTAAATATCTCCGTTCTTCTCTTTCTATGACCTTCTTATGATAGCATTATCTTATAATCCTAAAATTCTAGAAGTGAATATATTAATTTTTTGGCACAATTTGATACCTAAACATCACCAAGGCAACTACTTCATCTACTCTCTTTGCAGAAGCAAAGATTTTTTATAGTACTGGTGGGAAAACTGGTTATTGGACTTATTGAAAAAGAGTATATCCATCAGCAAAGGCTAAAAATAAATTAATAAATTAAAAGGGATTTTTCAAGGACCATGGCAAATTTATCTGAAATTTAATTTATTTGTTGAATGTATATAGTTACCCTTGAATAAGATGTGGTTCTACTTGTAAATTCAAGTTAATCTAACTACAGAAACCAACATCAAATTATTCCACAGCCCCGTCATTATGACCGAATAAATATGCATTTCCATAAAATCCCAATTACAGTTATTTCTATCTTTCTTCCTTTTTGCCCAGAGTTGTTTATTAACAACCTTATAAAAATAGTTACTGGCCTGAACAAAACACACACACTTTTTGGTATCTCAATATCAGCGACTTTCAAGGAAAACAATCTCTACTCTATTCTGAAATTCTGCCTTATTCTCTATGATTCATGTTTCCTAGTGTGGTTACAAGTTGAGGGTGTTTAAAGAGCATAAAATTTTCAGAAGAAACCCTACAAGTTTGAAGGCTGTTGTATTCATGTTATATGTACACGTTCTGCTCCCTATATTAGAGCCTGGCTTGATTAGCTAGTTAACCATCCTAGAAGCTGGGAGTGGGTTTCTCTTGAGAATCAACCCTAATGTTGATTCCTGAAATCTGTGAATTTAAAAATAATAAATTAATAACTGCTTTATCTTCTGCTGCTAAACTCTGTTCATCTGTTAAGACACCTCCTCTCTATCAATATTCAGTCTATATTTTATTCACAGGGTGCTGGTTTCTCAGTGCCAGATTAGATTTTGTCTACGTTACTTTAGCCAAACACTTTGTCCTATCCCAGTGAACAATTCGCTTTCTTCTGTCAGCCCTGGTAGGCTCTATAGTGCCATTGTTCTTAATCAGGTCATGTCTATTTTTGTTTGGAGATTTGTTAATAAATGTGTCCAGACTGTACGCTATTAAACTGGAGAAGCAATACCAACATAAGGACAGATAAAACTATGCTCTGCATTATTCTAGTCCAGTGATGAACACTGAAACTTTTGTTTGTTCGTTAGGAATAGTTAAGTTTTCAACATAATCAATGAGAATCTATCATTGAATAATGTTAAGATGGATTAGAACACTTACTAGATTATATATTCAATATTGTTGGTTTTTTCCTACAGTTATGAGTAAAGAAAGCACCAGTCATCTGGTTAATGATTTATATGAAATTCAAGAGGATTTCTGTTTAGGCACAGGAATTTTTGCCTATACTTATCAGGATATTATTCATAGATTACCTATTTTGATAAATATCAAGAGTGTTTATATTTATTAAGTTTGTTTGTCTGTTAGATGCAAATTCCCTGGTCCTACTGCATATACACTGAATTCATATTTGAGTTTGGCTGCCTCACCAAGTGATTTCTGTGTCTATTGTCTAGAACAATGCTGGTAACAATTCAACAGCCCTGAATATAAACATTCAAACATATGTTTCTGTCTTACCTCAAGGCAATTAATTTGTTACTATATACAATAGAAAAATGCAGCAATTAAAGATATTCTCAATTTTTAGAACATTTCGCTTCATTTGGAATAGTTATCTTTGGTTAGTTATGATGTCAATCATATAAAATAGCAGTTTATGTGTAGCATCTGTGAAAAGGAAATTAAGATATTATACCTAGCTTGGACCTTGGCATAGAACTTTCTAGAATCATCGAAGTTCAAGTAATCATATCCACTGATAAATGACTGTCATCAGCATTCAGTTTCACTCTATGATTTCTTTTTTTTAATTTTAAAATTAGACATAAATATATGTCCCAATACCTCGCTTAGGAATGACTCTGTCTGTGAGAATTAAGTCTCTCCAGCTGTAGCCAGAACTGTGATGTAAGGGTAGTATTTTATTGAGGGATTCAGAAAGATGGGTTAGGAAAATACAAAATCATTCAAAGTTAGTTTGCATAAAGGCTTTAAAATATATGCACAGAAATATATGCTTGAGCAATTACATAAATCATGCCGACCTAACAAGCTTCAAACAAGTGGAAGCCAGGCCCTTGTCCTGTCTCTCAAGACTTTCTTTGCCTTTTGGTTGAAGCCCTCTCGTCCCAGGCAGAGTTGACCTCAGACTTCTCTCTAACATTAATCTCCAATAGCTAGGTAACAAAGGTAAATTGAGTAAAGGAATGACTGTGTCCCAGATAATTGGAGGGTGAGCTACAATGCTTATGAAGCAAGGCTGAGTAAAACAGAAATAAGAAAGATAAGCAATTATTGGACACATTCTTCTCCCACAAACACATTCTCATCAAGTTGATACAGCCACAAGGTCCCAAAGGAGGAACTGGCAAGAAAAACACAAATGAAAAAATAAAACCTGTTCACAATTTCAATGTTTGTTGAGACAAAGTAATTACAGAGCCATCAGACCCAATTACAAAGCACACAAAGTCAATTGTCATAAAGTATTTAGAAAGTCAAGTCAAGAAGCTATTTGACCAGCGTCCTTGTCCTCCCATTCAATGCAACCCAACTCAGGGGCTCTTGCTTCTGGTTTGTAAGTCAGACAATACACTATAATTGCATTGCTTGTTCACTCTGCCCTTAAACATTTACCACAGAGAATTAATTTATACATGAGACCTTCTCTTGCTACTCAGAAAATGTTGATTATTTGCTTCCTTCCCATTGCTGGGATTTCCTTGTTCCTTCATAACGCCAATCCTCTCCTTTTCTTAACATTTTGGCCTGTGCAATATCCCTATCAATTGAATGTTGCTCAGTGATCTTGCATCAACATCTTTTGCAAGTTGTGTATTATATACATCTTTTGAAATATTGTGGGCACTCAGACGTTAATACTGATATTAGAAGATTAATTTTTTTTTTTTTTTTTTGAGTCGGAGTCTCACTCTGTCTCCCAGACTGGAGTGCAGTGGCCGCTCCCAGCCACCGCAGCCTCGACTCGCTGGGCTCCGGCCATCCTTCCGCCTCAGCCTTCCGAGTAGCCGGAACTACAGGCGCGCACTACCACGCCCGGCTGATTTTTTGATTTATTGTAGAGATGAGGTCTTGCTGCCCAGGCGGGTCTCGAACCCGCAGGCTCAGGCAATCCACTCACCTCAGCCTCCTAAAGGCGCGGAATTACAGGCTGAGTCACCGAGAGCAGCTAGAAGATTAATTTTAAAACTCCAACTCCATCATCTTTCTTAACATATTTACACACATGGGCTATGATCCTAGAAGTATATTGCATAGATACCAGATTTTTCAGGTTCCACCCATTCTGGAATCTAAACTTGAAATCAGCAATCCCCTACATTTTTAGCATCAGGTGAGGTAAGGTGGGCAGCACAGGTTAGGCATAGATAGATAAATAAATTTCCTGTAGGCAGGTTTTAGTACGTGTTTAGACATTTTTTTTTTAAATTACACTTTACTGCAGGCCAAGCTTGCAGCCTACCACACCCTCCACAAATCAAAAGAAAACCCAATCAGATTTGCTGGCTGCTCTATAATTCATGTTAGGCAAGAGTCAAAGAATCCATGAGTTTTGCACCGTATCCCACCAGGCATCACAGGGACCTGTTTCATGGAAGACAATTCTTTTCCACCGACTTGGGAATGGGGCAGGGATCATCAGGCATCTGTTTATCATAGGGGCATGCAACCCCAATCCCTCACATGCACAGGTCACAATAAAGTTTGAACTCCTGTGAGAATCTAACACTACTGCTGATTTGACAGAAAGCTAAGCACCCTTCCCAGTCATTCGCTTCCTGCTGTGCAACCCCTGGTTCCTAACAGGCCACTAGAAGTTGGGGACCCCTGCTCCGATCAACCTGGCAATAATTAAAAGGAATATAATAAAATAATAAATGTTTGTAATCATTTTACATGCAACAACAAAATAGTAATATAAATTATTATCTGGCCTATGTTATATAGGTTACAAAAATTTTTACACGTTATGTAATGTGATTCTCTCTCTTTTTTTTTTTTTTGAGTTTTGAGTAGTATCCCATTCCCAGGGAGAAATAAGAGAGAGATTAAGAAGTTTTCCATAGTTCTTAGAAAATAAATGTGGTAACAGCATTAAAACTAAATTCTTTGTACATATGACATCAAAATTTTAATTCCTTTATTTAAATCTGTTTTATTTTAATTATGAAATATTCCAATCCTACAGAAAACTGAAAAGTAAAACAATAAATATACACTCAGGTGCCTAACATTCACCCATCTATCTTATCTATCTATATTTTAAATTAGCATATGGCTCTGTTAGTTTCATATAAAAATTTAATCATGCATTTCATATCCTCACATCCATGGTCTTATTTCTTTCTCTTTCTGCCCAAATGTCACTATGTTTCTGGTAATGATATATCCTTCTCATATGTGTTTTAAAAAGTAAATGCATACATCCATAAACAGCAGTACTACTCTGTGTTTTAAAAGTTTACATATCCAATCCAGCTTCGATGTGCAACATGATTGGTTCCATGTTTTTGCTATTGTGAATAGAGCTAGAACAAACATACGTGTGCAGGTATCTTTTGTGTACAATGATTTGAGTTTCACCGGGTATATTTCCAATAGGGGAATTGCTGGGTCATATGGAAGGTCAATTTCTATTTCTTTCAGAAACAGCCACACTGTCAAATATGGACTCCGCAGCAACTTGGATGGATTTGGAGTCAATTATGCTCAGTGATCTATCACAGAAACAAAGAACAGAGTACCATATGTTCTCACTCAAAAGCGGACTTTGAACAATTATTATACTGTAAGAAAGTGTTTGGCAGTAATGGGAAATGTCAGGGGGGTGGGAGTGAGATTGGCAGTTGAGGGAAACTGCTAGGGGAGGGAGGTGCATACCTCATCAACAAGGGTACCTGCATAATCAACATTTGTATATCTAACCCTGAATTCTGAATTGTATCCCACATCTTTATAATAATAAAAAAAAAGTTTGCATAAATTGTAACATAATTGTCACTTTTAGTTTACTTATTTTTTTTGAGTTGGAGTCTCACTCTGTCGCCCAGACTGGAGTGCAGTGGCCGCTCCTGGCAACTGCAGCCTCGACCTGCTGGGCTCCCGCGATCCTTCCGCCTCAGCCTTCCGAGTAGCCGGAATTACAGGCGCACACTATCACGCCCAGCTTATTTTTGATTTATTGTAGACATGAGGTCTCGCTGCCCAGGCGGGTCTTGAACCCGCAGGCTCAGGCAATCCACTCACCTCAGCCTCCCAAAGGCGCAGGATTACAGGCTGAGCCACCGAGCCTGGCTTAGTTTACTTTTTCAACTTAATATTGTGTTTGCAAGACTTATCTCAGTTTCTAATGTAGATTCCATTCAGTCACCTTGCCTCATATCCTTGCAAGTATAAATATCAAAATGTATTTATGCATTTCGTATTTACTTTCAGACATTTCATTTTTTATTATTACCTTTTGGAATCATGCTTTAATGAACCACTCTATTTAGATTTTGGTAGTATTACCTCGATATTGAGTAGGCTGAGTTCTTTCCCTTCCCCCCTCCCGCTTTTTTTTTTTTTTGAGTATGAGTCTCACTGTGTTGCCCAGGCTGCAGTGCAGTGGCACAGTCACCGCCACTGCAGTCTCGACCTGCTGGGCTTAGGCTACTCCGCCTTGTCCTTCCAAGTAGATGTAATTACAGACGCACACCAGAATGCCTGGCTAATTTTTGGTGATTTATTGAAGAGATGGGGGGGGTATCACCAAATTGCCCCAGGCTGGTTTCCCTGAGCTCAGGCAATCCTCTCCCCTTGCGCCTCCCAAAGTGCTGAGATTACAGGCTGAACCACCACGCCTGAGCTGTTTTTACTTCTTAAACATTTTCTTTATTATTATAGGCCATTTTTACAACTCTATATAATATTTTTTTGTTTCAATATTTAGGACTCATTCTGACTACATTTTGATTGATATCGCCATAATTTATGTTTATTAGTTAATTGAGGAAAAAATGCCTCTCATCAGTAATAAACACAGTACCTTATCAATTTTAATTCAGATCTTCCTTTATAACCTTAAATAATAATGCATTCTTACTTGTACCTTGATATATTATTCTTACTTGTACCTTGATATATTATTCTTACTGTTAACAGAGATTGCTAGGTAAAGTTTCCTAATAATTTATTTAATAATTTTTGCCTCAATGTTCATATGTGAAATTGGCTTATAATTTTTTCTCAAAAGGCTATTATATCATTTTGTTATAGAAATGGTACTATTCTTATAAAATTATTTTGTCTCATCATAAGACAGTGTTAATTTGTTTCTTAAAGATCTGATTAAAAATTATCATTAATATAATCTGTGAATGGAACCTCTGTGTGGATAGATATTTAACTACTATTTAGTTATTCAAGTGAACATTTATTATTCATATTTAGTATTCTTGAGGCAATTTTATTAGTTTATTTTTGTTTTGAAAAATTATGTTTCATTTAAGATTTTTTGCTATGAACTTCTCTGCCATCTTTTTTATGATATTGAAAATTTGAAAATTTTCTCTTTTATCTTGTATTATGTGCATTTAGTTCTTTCTGGAAATGTGTGTGTGTGTTTGCATGTGTGTATTCTCAATTTTGTTTGTGGTAAGTTTGTCAGACGTTCATCCATTTCATTCATCTTTTCTAAGAATGAGTTCTTCATCTAACATATCATTTTTATCAATATCTGTTCTTATCTACATTTTTCTTTATCTAATTTCTACCCTACAGTTCTAGTTTTATATTTTGGTTTTTTTTAATGTAAAAATATATAACTATCCTTGAGATTTCCTTTGGATATATTTTATAATTTTTGTCAAATATATTTGTTATTTATCTTACATTACATGGCAATTTGTTTATTAATCGTGTCATAATATTCTTTCTTTTTAATCTAAGAATTAGATAGGAGTTAGTTTTTTAATTCTAAGTATTAAAAGAGTAAGATATATTTTTAAATCAAGTTTACTACACTATTGTCATAGAATGCAGCATATGGATGCTGATTATTTAAAAGATATGTGCTAATTTGTTCAATAATTATTATGCTATTAATTTATACAAATGTTTCATATGTGCTTGAAAAGAATATGCTCTCTCTAATTTTGGGAATAATGTTATGCTGTCTGCCTATATAGCAACTTTAATGCTAGCATTATTTAAATTTACCCAATCACTCAATCATCCTTTCATTCGTTCAGTGACTATTTTATGAGCAACTTCAATGTGTTATACCGAGGTGGGAAATGTATTGTTTAATTGTTCATGTTGTAAAGGCTGAAGGGGGTAAGAAAGCTGCAGAAAAAAAGGTTAAAGCTAACAGCGAGGTTGATTCATGAGGTTTAAGGAAGTAAGTTATTTCCATAACATAAACATGCAAGGTGAAGCAGAATGTGCTGATGCAGAAGTTGCAGCAAGTTATCTAGAATATCTAGCTAAGATTGTTGATGAAAATGGCTATAGTAAACAAAAGATGTTCAATGTTGATGAAACAGACTGCTCTTGGAAGAAGATGCCATCTAGGAATTTTATGGTTAAAGACAAGTCAGTGCCTGACTTCAAAGCTATAAAAGAAAGGCTGACTCTCATGTTAGTGGCTAATGCAGCTGGTGATATGAAGCTTAAGCTAAAGTCCATTTACCATTCCAAAATTCCTTAGGCCCTTAAGAATGACGCTAAATCTACCCTGCCAGTGCTCTACTAGTTGCACAAAACCTGATAACAGCACATTTGTTTTCAGCATGGTTTGCTGAATATTTTAAGCCTACTATTGAGACCTACTGCTTGGAAAAAGATTCCTATCAAACACTACTGTTCATTGACAATGCACCAGCCTCCCTACAAGCTCTGAAGGAGATAAACAGGGGATTATCGTTGTTTTCATCGTCACTAACACACTATCTCTTCTACATCCTGTGGATCAAGGAGTAATTTGAATCTTCAATCCTTATTAGTTAAGAAATACCTTTTATAAAGTTACAGTTGCCATAGATAATGATTCCTTTGGTGGATCTGGGCAAATAAATTTAAAACCTCTGGAAAGGATTTGTCATTCTAGATGCCATTCAGAACATTAATGATTTATGGGAGGACGTCACAATAACATTATCGGAAGTCTTAAAGAAGTTGATTCCAACCCTCATGAATGATTTTGAGGGATTTAGGACTTCAATTAAGAAAGTAACTGCAGTTGTGATTTTAAAAAAACAGCAAGATAACCATAATTAGAAGTGGAGTCTGATGATGTGACTAAATTGCTGCAATCTCATAATAAAACTTTAATGAGTGAAGAGTTACTTCTTATGGGTGAGCAAAGAAAGTGATTTCTTGAGATGGAATCTACTTCTGGTAAAGATGCTTTATGTGCAAATGACAGCAAAGGACTTAGAATATTACACGAACATTTAGTTGATAAAACAGTGGCATTGATTGTGAAGGTTGATTCCAATTTTGAAAGAATTTATATTGTGGGTAAATGGTATCAAACATCATCACATGCTACAGAGAAAAATTTCACAAAAGGAAGAGTCAATTGACAGAAAACTTTAATGTATCTTATTTAAAGCAATTGCTACAGTCAGCCCAACCTTCAACAACAACACCCTGATCAGTTAGCAGCCACCAACATGGAAACAAGACTTTCCACCAGCAAAAATATTATGATTAACTGAAATCGCAGATGATCATTAGAATGTTTCAGCAATAAAGCATTTAAGATATATGTATTTTTAAACATAATTCTATTGTATACTTCATAAGCTACAGTATCATGCAAACATAACTTTTATATGCATTTGGAGCCTCAGAAAAACATGTGACTTACTTTAATGCAATATTTGTGTTATTGTGGTGGTCTGGAACTGAACACGCAATATACATGAGATATGATGGTACACATACAAACTTTAGTTACTATTATATTGGGAAAACTTCTGTTTTGCATACTATTTTTTTGATTTTTTTTTCTTTTCCCACACTTATATTCAATCAACCAATTTTATCCCTCGCTAGCTAGTCACTATATTGTCTATTGTATTTATTGCTATTGTTCCCTCTATTCACTTCCTGCATTTGTCTAATTAACACACTAAATCAAAGCCTACCTTTATTAATTCCATGATCAAAGCATAATCTAAAATTGAGACATATATTTTTCCTAAAAGCAAATAGAGGTGCCATTACTAGAAATGAAGTAATAAATAGCTGGACAGGGAAAAACAACATATGTGATATGTTCTTCTACCTTATCAAAACCTCTACTAAGTTAGCCATAGATCAGAACTGTCGACAAAATTCCACTCTCATTCTCTGTATTTCACTTTCATGATGGTTTTATTGTAATAAAAGGTATACAAATAGAAAATATTCAGTATTTTCATGTACAAAAATAGCATTTAATTAAAATTCTGCAAAAAAGACCCTGAAATAGATAATAGAATGTTTCAGCAATAAAGTATTTAAGATATAAACATTCAATTATCATTTCATTAAAGATAAACATTCTGGACTATATTATTATATAGAAGTCTATTTCTCTCACTGCCTTTGAGTTATTTTGCTATACTCTAAGATGTAGAAAATAAATAGTAACATAATTTATTATCTTCCATAGAAACACAAATAAATTTATCTGATAGAAGTATTATTGATAACCTCTCTTTCAAATGAAAATTCAGTTTTGCATTTATGAAACAAATTTGCTTCAGTTCCCTAATTGCCCACACGTATATCTACTTTTTGCATTCTCTTTGAATGAGTTTTGACATCTTTCTGGCCTTTCATTATTTAATGATATAATTCAGGGTTAGGTATACACATATTCATTTTGCAGGTACCCTTGTTGATGAGGTGTACCCCCTTTCCCCAGCAGATTTTGACTACTGTCAATCCTACCCCCCACCCCCTCAGTTTCCCGCTACTATCAATCCTTTTCATATAGTATTTTGATAGTTGTTCAAGTTCCACATATGAGTGAGAACATGTGATAGTTCTTTGTTTTTACAAAAGATCACTCAGTATTATAGACTCTAATTCCATCCAGGTTGCTGCAAAGTGCATGATTTTGTTCTTCTTTATGACTGCATAATATTCCATTGTGTATATGTACCTTTTTTTTTTAAATCCAGTCCTCTTTTGATGGGCAGCATGGTGGGTTCTATGTTCTTACTATTGTGAACGATGCTGCTATAAACATATGTGTGCAGGTATCTTTTTGTAGAGTGATTTGAATTCTTCTGGGTATATTCCCAGTAGGGGGATTGTGGGGTCATATGGAAGGTCATTTTTTAGAACTTTTAGGAATTGCCACACTGTTTCCCACAGAGGCTGCATTAGTTTACACTGCACCAATGGTATAGAAGTGTTCCCTTTTCACCATGTCCTCTCCAGCATCTGTTATTTTTTTAATTATTGATAATGGTCAATCTAACTGGATTTAGGTGGTTTCTCAGTGTAGTTTTAATTTGCATCTCCTTAATGACTAGTGAGGCTGAACATTTTTTCATGTATCTGTTGGCTGCTTGTATGACTTCTTTTGGGAAGTGTCTATTCATATCTTTTGCCCACTTTGTAATGGGGCTGTTTGTTTTGTTTTTTTCAGCATGTTTGAGTTCCTTGTAGATCCTAGACGTTAGGCCTTTGTCAGACATGGAGTGGGAAAATATTTTTTTTTCAGTCTTGGGGCTGTCTCCCTGCTCTTTTGATGGTTTCTTTGACTTTGCAGAAGTTTTTCAGTTTGATGAGGTCCCACCAGTCTATGTTATCTCTTATGGCTTGGGCACTTTAAGTTTTGATCAGGTGCCAGTTCTAACTTCTATAAGAGTGTCTCCTGCATTTTCTAAGGTTCTTATAGTTTGAGGTTTTATGTTTAGATCTATGATCCATTTAGAGTTGACTTTTGTGCATTGGGATAGGTGGGGAACCTGTTTCAATCTTCTGTATGCGGTCAGCCAGTTTTCCCAGCACCATTTACTGAATAGGTTCTCATCTCCTCAGGAGTTGGTGATGGAGGCTTTGTTAAAGATGAGTTGGTTGAGAAATTGAGATTTTGCTCCAGGAATTTCAATTCTATTCCAATGGTCTATATGCCTGTTCTTGTACCAATACCAGGCTGTTTTGATTATTGTAGGTTTATAATAAAGTTTAAAGTCTGGGAGTGTGATACCTCATGCTTTGTGTTTTTTGTTTGTTTTTCCTGAATTTTGTTTTAGCTATTCTTGGTCATTTATGTTTCCATATAAATTCCTATATATTTTTTTCTAGGTCTGAGAAGAATGTTGTTGGTAATTTGATGGGTATTGCATTAAATCTGCAGATTGCCTTAGGTAGAATAGACATCTTAACAATGTTGATTCTTCCAATTCATGAGCATGGAATGTTTTTCCACTTGTTTGTGTCATCTTTGATTTCTTTGGGCAGTGTTTTTTAGTTTTCACTGTAAAGGTCTTTCACATCTCTGGTTAGGAAGATGTCAAGGTATGTCATTTTTTTGGGGGGGGGCTATTGTGAATGAAATTGTACTTTTTATTTGGGTTTCTGACTGTTTATTATTGATGTATAGAAATGTGATTGTCTTTTGTACATTTATTTTATACCCTGAGACTTTGCCAAAGTCCTTTATCAGTGCAAGAAGGTTTTTGACAGATTCTCTTGAGTTTTCAAGGTATAGAATCATGTCATCTGCAAAGAGAGATAACTGGACTTTCTCTTTTCCTATTTGGATACCCCTGATTGCCGTCTCTTCTCTGAATGCTCTAGCTAGGACTTCCAAAACTATGTTGAACTGAAGGGGTGAGAGTGGGCAACTTGTCTTGTTCCAGTTTTCAGGGGAAATGGTTTCAATTTCTGTCTGTTTAGTAGTATGCTAACTGTGGGTTTCTCATAGATGGCTCTTACTATCTTGAGGTATATATCACCTCTGCCTGGATGTTCAAGAGTTTTTATCAAAAAGGGTGTTGGATTTTATCAAAAGCTTTTCCTGAGTCTAATGATAAAATCATGTGGTTTTTGTTTTTACCTCTGTTGTGTATTTAATTATGATTATGTCTGACGGATGTTGAACCAGTCTTGTATCCCGGGAATTAAGCCTACTTGATCATGGTGGATGATTTTTGATATGTGTTGTTGAATACGGTTAGCTAGGGACTTGTTGAGAATTTTAGCATCTATATTCATCAAGGATATTGGCCTGTAGTTCTCTTTCTTTGTTGGATCTTTACCTGACTTGGGTATCAGTGTGATGTTAGCTTCATAAAATGATTTGGGGAGAGTCCCATCTTTTTCAACCGCCTGAATACCTTCAATAGGATTGGTATCAGTTCCTCCTTGTATGTTTTGTAGAATTCTCCTGGAAAACCATTGGTCCAGGGCTTTTTTATGTAGGTAGTATTCTTATGATATAGTCTGTTTCCTGGATTGTTATTGGTCTATTTAGGATCTCAGTTCTTCTTGCTTTGGCTTAGGGAGGTTATGTGATATCAGAAAGTCCTCCATTTCCTTTAGGTTTTCAAGTTTATTTCTATATAAGTGTACATAGTAGTCTCTGATAATCTTTTGTATTTCTTCAGGGTCAGATATGACTTCATTTTTGTATGTCTTCTTTGTGTTTATTTGAGTGCCTTCTCTCTTTTTCTTGGTCAATCTAGTAGGGGACCAGAAATCTTGTTTATCCTTTCAAAGAACCAGCTTTTTGTTTTGTTGATTGTTTGTATTATCTTTTTGTTTTCTATGTCCTGGATTTGGGATTTTGTTTTTTTATTTTAAAGATATGGTACACAATTCAGGATTAGGTATACAAGCATTGATTATGCAGGTACCGTTGTTGATGTGGTATGCCCTACCACCCCTAGCAGTTTCCCTCAACTGCCAATCCCACCCTCCTCCTGACAGTTTCCCATAACTGCCAATAGCTTTTTTATAGTATTATAATTGTTCAAGGTCTGCTTATGAGTGAGAACATATGATACTCTATTCTTTGTTTCTGTGATAGATCACTGAGTATGATCGATTCCAAATCTATCCAGGTTGCTGCAAAGTCCTCATATTTGTCCTTCTTTATGGTTGCATAATGTTCCATTGTGTAAATGTACCACATTTTTTTAATCCTGTCTAGTTTCAATGGGCAACATGGTTGGTTCCATGTCTTTGCTATTGTGAACAGAGCTGCAAGAAACATAAGTGTGCAGGTATCTTCTTTGTAGAAAGATTTGAGTTCCTCTGGGTATATTCCCAATAGTGGAATTGCTGCATCATATGGAATGTCAATTCTTGTTCTTATAGAAATTACAACACTGGCTTCCAAAGAGGTTGCACTAGTTTGCATTTCCACCAGGAGTGTAGAAGCGTTCCTTTTTCTCCGTATCCTTGACAGCTTCTGTTGTTTGTTTTATTAATGATGGCCTTTTTTTTTTTTTTTTTTTGAGTTGGAGTCTCATTCTGTTGCCCAGACTGGAGTGCAGTGGCTGCTCCCCGCCACCGCAGCCTCAACCTGCTGGACTCCAGCGATCTTTCCACCTTAGCCTTCCGAGTAGCCGGAATTATAGATGCGTGCTACCAAGCCCAGTTGATTTTTTGATTTATTGTAGAGATGAGGTCTCGCTGCCCAGGCAGGTCTCGAACCTGCGGGCTCAGGCAATCCACTCACCTCAACCTCCCAAAGGCACAGGATTACAGGCTGAGCCACCGAACCCGGCTACATGATGGCCATTCTTAACGGGGTTGATTTGCCTTTCTCTGATGATGAGTGAGGCTGAGCACTTTTTCATGTGTCTGTTGACTATCCATATATCTTCTTTTGAGAAGTGTCTATTCATGTCTTTTGCCCACTTTTTAAAGAGACTGTTTGTTTTTTTTCCTTTCGGCACGTTTGAGTTCCTTGTAGATCCTAGATTTTAGGCCTTTATCAGATACACAGTTTGTAAATTTTTTTCCCCATTCTGTGGCTGTCTCACTGTTCTCTTGATGGTTTCTTATGCATTGCAGAAGTTAATTAGTTTGATGAGGTCTCACTTGTCTATCTTATTTCTCAAGGTATTGGCCTTTAGGTTTCTGAATAGGAATTGGTTGCCAGTTCCAATTTCCATAAGAGTGTCTCTTGCGTTTTCCAAGGTTCTTATAGTTTAAGGTTTTATATTTAGGTCCTTGATCCATTTAGATTTAATTTTTGTGTATGGTGATAGGTAGGGGTCCTGTTTCAGTCTTCTGAATGTGGTCAGTCAGTTTCCCCAGCACCATTTACTGAATAGGTTCTCCTCTCCCCAGCGGTTGTTGTTGGAGGCTTTGTCAAAGATGAGTTGGTTGAGGAATTGAGGCTTTGCTTTCGGAATCTCTATCCTGTTCCATTGGTCTATGTGCCAGTTCTTGTACCAATACCGGGCTGTTTTGATTACTGTAGACTTATAGTAAAGTTTGAAGTCTGGAAGTGTGATACCTCCTGCTTTGTTTCTTTTGCTAAGGATTGTTTAGTCTATTCGTGTTCATTTATGTATCCATATGAATTTCTGTATTGTCATTTCTACATCTGAGAAGAATGATGTTGGTAACTTAATGGGTATTATGTTGAATCTGTAGATTGCCTCTGGTAGGATGGACATCTTAGCAATGTTGATTCTTCCTTTCCATGATCATGGAATATTTTTCCATTTGTTCTGTCTTCTTGGATTTCCTTGAGCAGTGTTTTGTAGTTCTCAATGTAAAGGTCTTTCACTTCACTGGTTAGGAAGATTCCGAGGTATTTCATTTTTTTGGTGATTGTTGTGAATGGGATTGTGCTTTTTATTCGGTTCTCTGCCTGCTTGTTGTTGGTGTATAGGATTTCAACTGTCTTTTGCACATTTATTTTATACCCTGATTTTTCCAAAGTTCTTTATCAGTGCAAGTAGGTTTTCTTGGATTTTCAAGATATAGGATCATATCATCAGCAAAGAAGGATAACATGACTTCTTCTTTTCCTATTTGGATACTCCTGATTTCCTTCTCTTTTCTAATTGCCAAGTTAGGACTTCCAACACAATATTGAACAAGAGGGGTGAGAGTGGGTAGCTTTGTCTTGGTCCAGCTTTTCTGGGGAATATTTCCAGATTCCATTCATTTAGCAATATGTTAGCTTTGAGTTTATCAGAGATGGCACTTACTATTTTGAGGTATGTTCCTTCTATACCTAGGTGTTTGAG
>NW_007252987.1:319436-325690 GCF_000164805.1 Carlito syrichta | reverse complement strand
TCAATAAGATTGATATCAGCTCCTCCTTGTATGTTTTGTAGAATTCTGCTGGAAAGCCATTCAGTCCAGGTCATTTTTTTGTAGTATTTTTCATGTGACAGAGTCAATTTCCTGGGTTTTTATTGTTCTATTTGATGTCTCAATGTCTTCTTGTTTCAATCTGGGGAGGTTTGGGATGTCAGAAAGTCCTGTATTTCATTTAGGTTATGATTTGATCAGTTCTGATTTGATCTTTTGTATTTCTGATTGTGTTTATTTGGGCTTTTTCTCACTCATACTTGGTCATTCTGGCTAGGGGTCCATCAGCCTTGTTAATTCTTTCAAAGAACCAGCTTTTTGTTTTGTTGATGTTTTCTATGATATTTTTGTCTTCTATGTCCTGTATTTGGGCTCCTATTTTTGTGATTTGGATTCTTCTGCTGGTCTGGAAGCTGCATAAAGTTGGGGTTTGGTGTTCTTCTCTTTCCAACTCCCTTAGGCAATTTGTTAGTCTCTCCACTTTTGATCTTTCTGTTTTCTTGATGTGTGCTCTTAGAGATATAAATTCCCCTCTTGAAACTGATTTCATGGCATCCCAGAGGTTTTTGTAAGATGTTTCTTCATTTTCATTTGTTTCCAAGAATCTTTCCATTTCTGTTTTAATTTCAGTGTTGACCCAGCATTTGTTCAGCATCATGCTTTATAGTGTCTATATTTTTGTGGGCTTTGGGGAAATGTTGGTTTTTATATTTATTTTTATTCCACTGTGGTCTGAAAATGTGCATGACAAGATTTCAACCTTATGGAATTTGTTTATGCTTGATTTATGGTCAAGGATGTGATTGATATTGGAGTCTCTTCCATGTGATGGTGTGTATAATGTATATTCTGTGGTTCTTGGGTGGAATACTCTGTGGGTATCTATTAATTCCATTTGGTTAAGTGTCAAGTTTAGGTTCTGGAACTCCTTGTTGATTTTTTGTCTCAATGAACTATCTAGGGCCTGTCAGTGGGGTATTCAATTCCCCTGCTGTAATAGCGTTGGTGTCAATATCTTTTTTATGATTATTTAATAGTTGATTTCTAAATACTGGTGTTCCTGTGTTGGGTGCATATATGTTTAGGATGGATACTTCTTATTGATGGACTGAATCTTTTATCATTATGTAATGTCCTTTTGCATCTTTTAAAATTTTTGATAGTTTAAAGGTTGTTTTGTCTGATATTAAGATTGCAGCTCCTGCCTCCTTTTCTGATGCATTTGCCTGGAAACTCATTTTCCATCCTTTAACTTTGAGTTTGTGTGCATCCCTTGAAGTAAGATGAGTCTCCTAGATGCAACAAATAATTGGGTCATGATTTCTTATCCAGTCTGCCATTCTGTGTCTTTTCAGTGGTGTATTTACTCCATGCACTTCAGGCTGAATATTGAAATGTAATCATTTTTCCCTGTCATGAGGTTCTTATAAAGTTTTTTCTTTGTTTGCTTGTTTTTTTTTGACTTTGGAGTTAATATATGAATGTGTTTTCAAGTTTCTTGTTGTGTTGTATTCTCTGTTGATTCTGTGCTCTACTATTCTGTTGGGAAGTGTGTGGTCATTCTTTTTTTTTTTTCTTTCTTCTGTGTTTAATCCCTTTTTAAGTGTATCCTGCAGAGCTGGTCTGGAAGCTGCATAATCTCTTAGGGATTGGATGTCTGGGAAGGATTTTAATACTTCATCACTGATGAAACTGACCTTGGTTGGATAGGAAATTCTTGGTAGAAATTGTTTATCTTTGAGGACTTTGAATATAGGCTCCAGTCCCTTCTTGCTTGTACTGTTTCTACTGATAGGTCTGCTGCTATTCTGATTGATTTCCCCTGATAGATAGTCTCACCTTTCTCTCTTGCTGACTTTAGAATTTTTTCTTTTGTGTAAGTGAATTTCTATGTGTCTAGGGGTTGGTCTTCTCGTTTGATGTCTTGTGGGGGTTCTTTGTATCTCTTATGCTTGGCTGGTCACATCTCTGATGAGATGGGGAAAGTTTTCTTGGATTACCTCCTGGAATACTCGCTCCAAGTTGTTCTTATTTTCCCTTTCTTCTTCTGGGATACCAATCAGGCATAGGTTTGGCCTCTTGATATAATCATACGTTGTAGGTTTTGTTCTTTCTTTCTATGTTTTTTACAGAATGGGTTAATTCCATGTTCTGGTCTTCAAGTTCTGAAATTCTTTCTTCAGCTAGATTAATTCTGCTTTCCATGCTTGTCATCTTGTTATTTCTTTCCTGGATGAAATTTTTTATTGCAAAATCTCTGATACAAGTTCTTTCAATGCTGCATCTTGTCTTTCTTAAGTCTTATTCACTCTTTCCACCCATTCCCTAATCCCTGTCATTCTGGGGCCAGTTGTTGGTTACTTCCATTATTTGGGCACCAAGGTCTGAGTTTTTAGGAGTTTTGTCATTGGTAGACTTGAAATTGCCTGAGGTCTTCCTTTAGCTTTTCCTCATTTGTGACAGATGTCTTGTTTTTCTCTTTAGTTTTTTTTATTCAGTGTCAGTGGGAGAGGCTTTCCCTTCTGAAGTTTGCACAGTTCTCTATTCTTCCCTGATCCAGGCTCTGGATTTGTTCTATTTTGAAATAGGATGGTGGATGGGAAGCTTTCTCTCTCTTGCAGTTTTTGAAATTTGAATAAAGTGGGGAATGGGGTGCTAGGTATCAGATACTACCTGCAAATTACAATGTTCACTTATTGTGGTATGTGTTCCCTGAGACCCACTTCCCACCACCACTCTATATGATGATGCAAAGCAGAAACCAACACACTCTAAAACAAACTGGATTAACAGCAAAGTGAAGCAAAACAAACAACAACAACAACAGCAACAAAGAAAACTAAACACACACACAAGCCTAGCACAAATTGAGTAGAGAAGAAAGACAGAAAGACCAAAGTGGGGGACATATTCAGGTGGTACCCTAACACATATATTTACACATCCTTTAAACAATAAAAAATGAATATGAAAAAAAGCCCAGAAAAACAAAAGAACAAAAACCAACAACAACAAAATCGAAAGATGAACACTTAATCATTCACATATACACATTAACAGAAAATGACAAATAAAAGAGGAAAGAAATAGAAAAAGAAAAGAAAAAAAAAATGGGGGGGATGCAGATCAAGCCCTCACATACATATTCATGTACAAAGGGAAATTATTTTAGAAATCGATGAACTAACAAACAGCTAAAAAAAATTTCTTTAATTAAAAAATAATTGAAAGTTAAAAACAAACAAACAAAACCAAACAAACTACCCTCTTGTGGCAGGCTCTGTAAGTGTTCTTCTAATCAGGTCTCTCCTGCAGAGCCACCTCTTTCACTCTCTCCTCGGGGAACGAAGCAGGGAAGGAAGAGGGGCAGTGTACGTGGTGGGTCAAGGAGGTCTCTGGTGAGGAGGTATGGTATTGTCTCTTCCCCAGGTATGTACTTTCAGGGGGGCTGGCCCAGCCATGGTTATCCTGGAATGGATTTCTCCTATTGCAACTGGTATCCAGGCTCCTCTTGGGTTTGTCCCTCCCAGTTGTGGCCCAGCTGTGAGGGTCTGATGCTCAGAGGATTGCTGGGGAGGAGGGAGTTTGGGTCAGCCCCGAACTCACCACTGATCTCTTTGCAGTTCTTCCTCATCCTTTTCTTGCCACACCCTTTGTCCGGTAGCTGGATCAGGGTAGGGGATGCGATGCCTGGAACTCAGCACTCCTCAAGTTGCTCTGAAGTTTGTGCTCTCAGGATTTTCCCTCTGGGCCATGATCAATCCCTGAGTAGTTCGCCAGTCATAGAGATCGGATCTGTTGGTCCATGTTGAGAAAGTCAGAGCAGTTTCCTGCCCCAACTTCATTATGGTGGTGGGGGTGCCTCTTTTGTCCTTTTCCATGGGAATTTGCCTTTGAATTTCATTCGCAGTCCCTGCCAGCACCCTGCCAGATGCTAAAGGGATGAGGCAAATCCTGGAGCTGTCTCTCTCCTGTTTCAATGGTGGGGGAGAGCCTGAATGTTTCTTCATTTCCACTTGTTTCCATTTATCTTTTAATCTATGTTTTGATTTCCATGTTGACCCAGAAGTTGCTTAGCATCCTGCTGTTTAGTGTCCATATCTTTGTGTGTTTTGGCGGAACCTTGTTGGTATTATTTTTATTCCACCATGGTCTGAGAAGGTGCATGGCAAAATTTTAATCTTATGAAATTTGTTTATCCTTGATTTATGGCCAAGGATGTGGTCAATCTTAGAGTATGTTCCAGGTGGTGAAGAGTAGAATGTATATTCTATGGTCGTTGGATGGAGTGTTCTGTAGTTATCAATTAAGTCCATTTGGTGAAGAGTCACAATAAGGTTCCTGATCTCCTTGCTGATTTTGTGTCCTGATGATCTGTCTAGGGTTGTGAATGGGATATTAAGTCCCCAGCTATGATTGTGTTAGAGTCAATATCTTTTTTAAGTTTGCCTAGAAGCTGCTTTACAAAAGTTGGTGCTCCTATGTTGTATGCTTATATGTTTAGGATGGATATTTCTTGTTGATGGATTGAACCTTTTATCGTTATGCAGTGACCTTCTGTATCTTTTTACGTTTTTGATAACTTAAAGGGTATTTTTTCTGAAATTAAGATGGCAACTCCTTCTTTCTTTTGTGTTCCATTCACCTGAAATTTTGCTTCCCATCTTACTGTGAGTCTGTGAGTGTCCTTTCTGGTGAGATGAGTCTCTTGGAGAAAATATATATTATTGCCTGATGATATTGTATCCATTTGCCATTTTATGTATTTTCAGTGGTGCATTTAGTCCATTCACATTAAGGCTAATTATTGAAATGTGAGAGTTTTTCTCTATCATGAGGTTCATACAGAGCTGTTGTTGTTCCTGTTTGTTTGTTGCCTTTCCTTTGATTTTGGGGTTGATTCATGTGTCTTTTCAATCTTTTTCCTGCACTCTTGTGAACATTGTCATTCTTTTTTCCTTTTCTTCTGTGTTTAGTACTTCCTTAAGTGTTTCTTGTAGAGATGGTCTAGAGACAGAATAAGATCTTAAGGATTGGATGTCTGGGAAAGGTTTTACTTCTCCCTCAATGATAAAGTTCAGTTTAGCTGGGTAGGTAATTCTTGGTTGAAATTTTTTATCTTTGAGAACTTTGAAGATTGGGCTCCACGTTCTTCTAGCCTGAAGTGTTTCTGTAGATAAATCTGCTGCTTTTCTAATTGGTCTTCCCTGGTAGGTAGTCTCACCTTTTTCTCTTGCTGCCTTTAGGATTTTTTCTTTTATACCTACTTTGTTTAGCAAATTATTATGTGTCTGGGAGTTGGTCTTCTCATTTGTTGTCTTGCATGGGTTCTCTGAATCTCTTGTGTTTGAATTTTTTCATCCTTGATGAGATGAGGGAAGTTTTCTTGAATGATTTCATGAAATGTTTGTTCCAGTGTGGCCTCTGTTTCTCTCTCTGCCTCAGGAAGGCCAATTACTCGTAAGTTCAGTCTCTTGAAGTCATCATTCATCTCTTGTATGTTTTGTTCTGTCTTTTTGAGCTTCTTTTATATGCTTTTGACAGTTTGGGTTAGTTCTGCGTTTTGGACTTTGAGTTCTGAGATTCTTTCTTCTGCTTGGCTAATTCTGCTTTCCATGCTTATTAGTTTGTTATTTATTTCCATCACAGTATTCTTTACTGCTGTTATTTATGACATCAGCTCCTTCCTATTTTCCTCTTGTCTCTCCTCAATTTTTTAAATTCTCTCTTTTAATGTCTTGATGTCTGGGTTGGTTGCATGTGACCAGTCATTCTGAAGGCTCTTCATTGTTTGTGTTCCAGAGTCTGTTTTCTCAGTGTCTGATCTCCCAAGGGTCTGTGTGAGACCTATATTCTTCTTTTGGTTTTTCTTCATTTGTGTGGTTTTTTCCTTCCCTACTTTTTCCTTCCTTCCATGTCATCATCTTCTTTAATTCTGTTATTCAGGGGTAGAGGGATTGCTTTTACTTCTGTTTGTTCGATCTCTATTCTTCTTATGTATGCCCTCTTACTTTGTTCAATTCTGGAGTTGCACTGTAGGTTAAAGGTGGACCTTTTTGCAGTTTTGAGATTTAATTAAGGGGGAGAGCTGTGATTCAAACTCTATCTGCAGGTCCTGGTATCCGCCGACAGGTATATGGGTAATTTGAGACCCACTTCCCACTGCCTTGGAATCTGTCCATGCAGTGGGATTGTAGGTTTACTCCCTGAAATAAAATGAGGTTAGCAGAGGGAAG
>NW_007252987.1:287661-319416 GCF_000164805.1 Carlito syrichta | reverse complement strand
TTTAGGCAAATTATTATGTGTCTGGGAGTTGGTCTTCTCATTTGTTGTCTTGCAAGGGTTCTCTGAATCTCTTGTGTTTTAATTTTTGCATTACTGATGAGATGAGGAAAGTTTTCTTGAATAACTTCATGGAATGTCTGTTTCAGGGTGGTCTCTGTCTCTCTTTCTGCCCCAGGAAATCTAATTACTCCTAGCTTCAGCCTTTTGAAATAATCACTCATCTCTTGAAGGTTTTGTTCTGTCTTTTTAAGTTTCTTTTCTATGTTTTTGACAGTTTCAGTTTGGGTTTGTTCTATATTTTGGAACTAACTAAAAAACTCTGATATTCTTTCTTCTATTTGGCTAATTCTGCTTTCCATGCTTATTAGTTTGTTATTTATTTCAATCACAATATTCTTTATTGCTGTTATCTCAGTTATCAAATCCCTCCTATTTTCCTCTTGTCTCTCCTCAATTCTTTTTATTCTTTCTATTAATGTCTTGATATCTGGATTTGTAATATGTGACCAGTCATTCTGGGGGCTCTTCATTGTTTGCATTGCGAAGTCTGTTTTCTCAGTGTCTGACCTCCCAGGGTCTGTATGAGACCTATATTCTTTTTGTTTTTCTTCACTTGTGTAGATTTTTCTCCCCACTTTTTCTTCCCCCCCTTCTTTAATTCTATTGTTCAGCAATGGCAGGGTTGCTTTTACTTCTGTTTGCTCAATCTCCTATTCTTTCTTATGTGAATCCTTTAGCTTTATTCATACTGAAGCTGGATTGTGCATTGTGAGGTATACTTTTTTGCAATTTTGAGATTCAATTGAAGAGAGAGTTGTGATTCAAAATCTATCTGCAGATCTCAGTATCCACTGATAGGTGTGTGAATACCCTGGCACCTACTTTCCATTGGCTTACAATCTCTCCATGCTGTGAGAATATAGGTTTGCTCCCTGAAAGCAGAATGAGGTAAGAAAAAGTAAAAGAATTGAATTGAATTGAATAGGGATGGAGTGGAAGAGGAAGGTGGAGAGACCCAAGAGTAAGGGGGAAAACAGACAAATGTACCCACTAAAAAGTGAATTGAGACACACAGAAAGAAAAGAGTAAAATAAACTAAAACATACAGACAATCATACAGGCACACAAGCCAACCCATCTCCTTACTGATTCCCCTACACAAACATGAAGTCTTAGGTTTCAAGTTGGAGGCTGGGCAGAGGTGGGTGTAGCTGGGTAGGGCAATGCAGGCCCCTGCCTGGTCTCAGGACTGCAGCAGATCTCTGGTCCCTCAGTTGTTAGGAGCTGAGCCAGTGGAGGCAAAGTGAGACGGCTGGACACTGCAGGTTGGCCTGGTGCAGGGTGGCTCAGGGTGGACCAGGGTGGTGCTGTCAAGGAGGAAGCTCAGAACTCCACAGGGCCAGGAGCCAAGGGCCATCCCAGGTGGGGATGGGAGTGGTGGCAGTGATGGTGTCAGAGCAATGCATGGGGCTGGCGTCCTCCTACCCAGCAGGTCTGCTCAGCTGGTTGAAGAACAGGCTGGCAGTGTCAGAAGCAGCAGCTACCTTAGTCCCAATTTAGAGGTTGGACAGAGCTGGGTGGGGCAATGAAGGTCTCTTCCTGGTCTCAGGGCTCCAGCTGATCTCTGGTCCCTGGTGGCCGGATGTTGAGTCAGGAGATGCAGCGTTTTAGACAGTCAGGCACTGCAGGTTAGCCTAGCGTCAGGTGGCTTGGGACCAGGTGTGGTGGTGCAGCCAGGGAGGGAGTCCGGAGTTCCATGCCCCAGAGCCGAGGGCCACCCTGGGCATGGGGGGGGGGAGGCGGCAGCAGCAGTGGCAGAGGCAGTGGCGGCAGAAGAGCGGTGTGTGAGGTTGACTTCCCCCAGCCTGTGGGCCTGCATGGCTGATGGAAGAGCAGACTGGCTGCATTGAGAGCACAGTCAACTGGGGGAAAGCGAGGGCTTTTATGAACACTCACTTTCTTGGAGACTCTCACAGTCCAACTTTTCCTGTTGCCATTGTAATAAAGTTTTAAAATGCATCATTTTATAACTGGTACTTAAATTTTGCCCTTTTCTCCCTAAACTAGAAAGCATTGCTTTGTTATTTTTGAGCAACTAGTGCAATTAAAAATTCTGTTGGAATACTTATTCTTTAGATATAGGCTTTATCCTTTTTTTTTTAAAAAAAAAGATTTTATTTCTTTCTTATTTTGTGACTTATAAAATGATCTTTTCATTATATTCTAAGCTCAGACAATTGATTCTTTAAGTCTGAAACCTCAGTTTCTCATTACATCAAAGCAATATTTTTCTAGTACTTTTTAATTTGTATTACATTTCATTCTTTACATATTCGCAAATACTTTTTCTTTATATTTCTTAACCTGGTTTCTCTTTCTTTCTGTTCTAGTGATTTCTATGAGACCAAGAGATATTATATAATATCTTCATGCTCATGAGTGTTGAAAAGTGACTAGAATTTAAAACCTATAAGTTCATTTTGTAACATTAAAAAAACTTTTAGGATCTTTTCTATATTGTCTTATGAAACCTGGCACTGCAGACAATAAAAAAAAAAATCTAGAGATCAAAAACCTGAAAAAAATAGAGTTATGTTCATGTAAAACCAATTCCCCACATTTCCATTTTTTCATTTTATTTTCTTTCAAAGAGCCTGTTCTCTCTTTACAAGAACAATAATACTAACATATTGTCACATAAGACTTTAAAAACTATATCAGAATGTAATGTTAACATTGAAATACTTAAGCAGAAAGTTATCTAAGCTCTAGAGAAGTTTTGAAATTTTCTGCCCACATCACAGTATTGCTAATGCTTAAAGAATTGAACCACTAAAGAAAACACAATTCAGACACTTAGTTCTCCAGTTAGAGATAAAGTACAGGTGACTCAGACATGACTATAGTATGTTGGTGGGAATTAAGAATTTCTTATGCATCAATAAATGCTCTGTTATTAGAAGTTATTATTTGAGCAAATTTATAAGTGAAGCTAAAATGGATTGTTGAAGTGCTGAAGCAATAAACTTCTTGGAAGAATTCAGGCCATGGGATTTGAAAAATAAGGAATGTCATATCAACTAGATCTGAACTGTTTCCTTTGTCATGCTAGTTATTGTTAGCTACTTCATGAAAGAACTAGGGTATGAAATTTTCACCTTATGTACATCCTTCGTAATTTGTGTATACAAATGTATTTGAACTACACTTGACATAGCTCCTCTTACAAATGTTAGTCCAGGCATTTGGTAGTCTTCAAAAAACTCTGAAAAGATAAATAAAGAAAGTGTATCTATCTAGCTATTCAAACCTGAGTGTGTTGTACCCCATATGATGCTAAAGTCAAGATTCTACTGCCTGGAGCAGACAAAAGCAAGAAAATCAGTGGAATAATCTTGAAGAATTCTATAAGCAATTTTGTCTTATCTTTCTCTTTGTGTAAAAATTATGTGAACGCGGACAAATTCTAAATGTAACTAGGATTCTTTTGATTGGTAGAAAATGTATTGTTTATAGATGACCAGCAGTAACTTTCTTGATCTCTTTTCACTGCCAAGTACATATCTCCAATGTGGGGATTTTGATGACTTCAACTCAGAGTTTTTCCTAAAAAGGAAAGAAATAAAAGCACATTGATCAAATATACTGTGAAGCATTTTAAACATTAATGATAACTCACTAAAATTTGCTTGGTAAATCTAACATACTTTTCTAATGTATTACTAAGTTTTATAATTGAGTTTGAAATCAGGTGTGATAAAAGTTTTTGATCACTGGAAATCGTGTGCGCTAGAGTTTTTGGTAACTGAATTATTAATACTTACTATGGTTTTCTTTTTCAAATTTGGATTTTTCTATTTCTTGTATTTTTCTCTCTGATTTTTTCCCCTTAACTCTGTTACATTCTTCTCAAGGACTGAAGCAGTAGTAGCTGAAAGTTCTATCTTGGTTTAACTAGCCCCTCAGGAGCACTTCAGAAGTAGAAAAAGAAGCATAAGACTCAACGAAGGACAAAGGGAAAAAGGAATACAGGTGGTGAAAATCAACTTATGATCCCTGGTCCCTTGTGATACATGATACCACATCTTACTGAAGACTAATAGGAAATGTTCTGAAAGTTTCCATTTCTAAGTTCCTACTAAGTCAATATTCAATTCTTAAAGATACTGGTAATATGTCACATAGAAAATATACATTCCTTTCACAACCTTGACACTTCTTGGCATGTGGTTCATTGCTTCCTGCTTTGTTTTTTTCTTTTTTTTGAGTTGGAGTCTCACTCTGTCGCCCAGACTGGAGTGCATTGGCTGCTGCCAGCCACCTCGGCCTCGACTTGCTGGACTCCAGCGATCCTTCCGCCTCAGCCTTCCAAGTAGCCAGAACTACAGGCACACACTACCACGCCTGGCTAATTTTTTTGATTTATTGTAGAGATGAGGTCTGGCCAAGTTGCCCAAGCGGGTCTTGAACACGCGGGCTCAGGCAATCCACTCACCTCGACCTCCCGAAGCGGGGAATTATAGGCTGAGTCACCGAGCCCGGCCGTGCTTCCTGCTTCAATAATCTGTTTTGTTTTGCTTTGTTTTGTTTGTAGTTCATATGAAATTTCATTAGAAATTCACACTATTATCTGTGAACACATAATATTTAGCAAATGTATTTGGGCTCATTCAAATGTATTTCTTTACTAGATATTTACAAACCTACTATATGTTATGAGGCAAATTTAATTTTCATTAGGTCCATAATTTGATAAGAGATTCTCATTCTCGTTCTCTCTCTTGCCAAAGTTTTTCTTTCACCCCCACACTGCACATACAAGCACAACTATACTTCAAGGTCAAATGTGAAAATCCCACAGGAAAGTTTCAAAGTAATTTGAAGAAGATAATTTCAAGTTGAAGAATCAAAGTCTTTGTTGGGAAAGTGACCCTTGATTTCCAGGAAAGTTTGAAGAACAATTAAAAATAATGTTTTGCAGACTTTTAGGCAAGTAGAGCAGGAACTCTACCTCTGTTGAAAGTAAAATTGTGTACTATTTTAAAAATATAACACCCTTTGTAAAATATTTATTGGATTAAACATTCAAGCAAGTTAAAATGATGACAGTTATTTTATACGGCAACTATGCAATGATCATTGGTTTCAATGGATACATCATCTTCACTCCAAATTGACTATGATTTTTCCATCATACAAGGGAAATGCCAATCATGGGTGCTGTCTATGACTTGCTCCAAGTTCAAACCCAACTGAAAAAAATGTACATGGCATTTTAACTGAGTACATTAATGTCATGGAAATTTGGAATATTAAATTAGATTAGACTTTGAGCCACATTTCTTCTAATGTATGGGTGATAAAATTCCGGCAGATGAAAATTATGTGACTCATGCAAGGGACTTAGACAATTGGCTAATCACATGATAGTCCCTCAAAAAGCACATTCCCAATTTCCAGTCTATTGCAATTTTCAGCAAGTAATTGGAACACAGCAAACAGGAAACATTTCCTTTTCCAAATATGTCTCTACTGATTATCTTAAAACAGAAACAGATTGTGGTGGAAACTAAAACTAATTTTATTTTAGATTTTATCATTGTTGTTGAAAATGGATTTAATAAATTTAAAAGCCTAATAATTTTCTAAGATAAGTGGTAATTTTGAATTACCAATTATTTTTGTCTTTTAAAAATATAATATAATTTTAAGAAAAAGTTTAATACTTTAATAAAATATACAGATTAAGTCAATTTTTAAAGTTGTTTAAAACTCAATGTGTTGTTAACACATTTAATGTATTAATGTAGCCAAAAGTAGTCAAAGCATATAGAAAACATTTAACAAGTTCAATAATCTTGTAAGGTGACAGATGCAATGAAAAGTTTAGAAACCTATTATGACAAAAAATAATTATTATAGTTTATTTTAGTTTTTATTATTTTCAAGACTTGATGTTATGATTTTATTTTTGAAAATAGATCCATTGAATTAAGTTATTAAAGCTTAAAGAGATTTAAAAATATATGTAATCCAATCATCCTTCTGAAACTTTATACATATAAGAATGTAATATAAAATAAAATTGCAAATATATAAAAAATTGCATTGACTCATAGTAATTAGTTCATAAATACAGAGATATTAAAATTCACTACTTTTGAAGATTCTGTTACCAGTTGAAATCATTAGTGAGAGAAAGTAAGCTTTGTGTCTTTTGTGGTTTTGGTCCAGTGGAAGTATCATGCAGGTTCTAAATAGAGTTTCCTTTTGGATTAACTAATAGCTTGTTTATGTTCTAATCATATGACTTTGAGTAACTTTTAGGCTTCAGGACACGTAATAAAATATTATTCAGCCACAACAAAATTAAATTCTGTCATTTGAACCCACATGGATAGAACTGGAGGACAGTATGTTTAGTGAAATAAACCAAGCACAGAAAGACAAACATTGCATGTTCTCACTTGTATGTTAGAGCTTAAAAAAAAAAAAAAAAAAAAAAAGCTCATAAAGTGCATGGAATGATGACTAGAGGTGATAAAGGAGATGGTTAATGCATACAAATATACAGGTTCAAGATTAGTGTTTGTTAGCAAAATAGGGTATTATAGTTAACAAAAATTGATTGTATATTTCAAAATAACTAAGAGAGTGAATGTTCCCAGCACAAAACAAAGATAAATACTTGAGGTGATAGATATCCCAATTACCTGACTTGATCATTTTACATTCTATGCTTATACCAAAATACCACATATACTTTATAATCATATACAATTATTATGTATCTATAATAATGAAATTTTAAAAAATTATAAGGATAAAAATTATGGAGAGCATTAAATTTAGATTTCTTAAAGGTTAATGCACTCTTCCTTATGAAAATTTTGGCACTGTTCTTGGCCCTTAAAAACCAGTAAATGACAATTATTTGAGAGTTAATCCAGCTCAGATATTGAAAGCCTTTAGGAAAGTAAAGTATTTTAAAAGCTAATTTCTAGACATTGCAGTCAGTTGGTCTAGGAAAAAAAATAAGTGAGAAGAGGCCATAGGGTAAAAGTATCTTTGTAAAAAAATAATCTGTAAAATCTACATCCTCAGATGATCAGAGATGCAAATGTACTTTGTTCTTAGCTTAGAGAAAGAGGGCTCTTGGATTTTAGAAAAAGTAGTTATACTCTCTTTGGTTTGGTTATTTTGACCAACCATTTACTTTCTACCATATTTCAATTTAATTTTTATCTCTAGTTCACTGCTGCAACTACTCTGTAGCAGGGGTCTTTACCTTCTAATTGCCAAAGCCAATGGGCCATTTTCAGCACTAATCTAACTGTATCTTCATAGTATTTGTATTGTGGTGACAACTGCCTCTCTGTTTAAAACTCTCCCATCTCAGGTATTCTATTTTGTCTGTGCAGAAGTTTTCTTCTTTGTAAAAAAGATTAAATAATAGAGACTACATGAAAATTTTTTTTAATTAAAAGTGTTTTTTTGTTAATACTTATGAATAATTGTACCACCTGGCATATTAGAAATTACTCAATGAGTGTTATTTATCTACTAACAATTTCCTATGAAACCACTATACTAGTTGTTTCCAAACCTCCTTGACCATTCACTCTCTGGCTGATCTTCGTCCATACTCTAAGAAAAAGATAGTGAATTATGTTCTTACTCTTTTTTTGCACTCATACCTGTCTAAGTGAACTTGTTTATTTCTGTTGCTTTGCCTGAACTCCATATATTGTTGATTTCTATGGATCCAAAACTAAACCCCTCAACAAAACTCTTAATCTCTATTTCTATCTGATCCCTGCACACAATGATATGCTCATATGTTGTGTATATTCTGTGAAAATGTGGTACACGTGTCTAAAATTAAATCACTGTCACTCCAAATTCACTCCTTTACTTTATCAATTTATTAGTTAATGGTAGAGTCACTTAAGGCATGACATTCAGTCATTCTTGTCAACCACATCACATGAAGAATGATAATTACAGCTAACATAAATTGAGTGTTAACTCTGTGACAAGCCTTAGGCTAAACACACTAAGAATTTTTTTCTGAATCAGTCTCTCAAGTACATTTTATTTATTTGTTCCTAGAGTTGTATGTCTAAAATATACATTTATTCATATCATTCTGTGGCATGATATCCTTCAATAACTTTATCCCATAACCTGCATCATAAAATTATTATGCCTGGTAAATAGTCCTTAGATGTTGACCTTTGCTTTTATTTACAGTTTCATCTCCCATTCTTTATTCCTTCTCAAACTCTTGCTAACCAAGTAATTTCTGCTTTCCTGGGTACATTATAAACTTTATAACTGTGTTTTCCCTGTGAGGTTTCTCCTGAATAAGTCTTTCTCTTTCTTGAATTATAGTTCTCATCAATTATAACCAACATTTATCAGGGACTTATGGTGGAAGTCACACTGTCTTGAACTCTACATTGGTGTATTCATTAGTTCTAAAAACACTATAAAGTCGGAGCAACTGCTAGCACTACTTTATAGCTGAAAAAAAATATAAGCACAGAAAGATTAAATAAATAGTAAAAGAGCTACTATGTAACAGAATTCATGCTCTCAGTCACTCTATCTTATTTGGACATCACATCAGTTACACTTCCTTGACAGTCTAAGCTCTAAACCCTTTTACCTATGGTTTTCATAGTGTTTAGGATATATTTCTGGTAACCTCATTATATCGCATTTGTATAATGTGTCTACTCTTTAAACTTTCAAACAGCCTGAAGTTATAGAATATGTCTTTAGAAGATACCAAATACATGAATTGAATGAATTAATTTAATGCTCTTTTATTCAAAGGGCGGTTTCCCTGGAGACTGAAAGAAAATTGACAAACTTTTGTACTAGAGAAGATATGAGGAAAGATAGCATTCGTCATACCTATAGAAATTTGAGGGGAAAGTTACAAACTAAATGGTAGCCATTTTTACTGACCATAAATGCTTGGTAGTAGAATATCAAATAAACATTTTCAAGCAGTTTGCACATATAAAGGAAAGGTCAGAAATGGGAGCTTGTTCTAATTTGTGGTTATTCTTGACAGGGAACATGATGCAGATTAGACACACTGACTGGAAGGAAGTGGTAAATTAAGGAAGAAGGGAACGAAAGGGTCTGCAATCAAAACAGGAGCCATCTTGCCCCATGCCTCAAATAGATAGCTCTAGTGAAGGGCTGATTCTGGAACAGGAGACTTTGCAGCAAGTTGGATGGATTTGGAATCTATCATACTCAGTAATCTATAACAAAAACAAATAACTTAGTACTACATGTTGTCACTCATATATTGATCCTGAACACCTATCATAATACTACAAAAAAGAGATTGGCAGTAGGCGGAAACTGCTGGAGGATGGGGGAGTACATAACATCAATAAGGGTGCCTAATCCTAATCTTAGCAAGTGAGGCCCAGTGGGCAGCAAAAACTTCATATGTACTTAAACCACTTATGTACTGAATCCTGACTTGTATTCCACAACTCTAAAATAAAAATTAAATTAAATTTATAAACCGTGTTCTGAGGAAAAGTAAGGGTCGGGATGCAGCAATAGGGAAGTAATGCCCTGCTTGACAGAAATGATATTCATGATAAGCAGGCCCAGAATCTGCAAAACTTAATGAGAAAATAAATTGAGTTGAAAGGATTCTGCTAAAGTGTAACATGCAGTACAATGACTGGAGAATATACCAGAGATGTAGTTGAGAATCTAAACCAGAAATTTCATAACCTGGGAAAAGCGTAAAGGCAACTAGACATACGAAGGGAGGGTGTAGTCCCTGGAAGTATATATATATGTGAGTGCATTCTAGGTATTCGGTGTCAATCTACCTCTTAGCTCTGTGAAACTTGGCAAGCCATCTAACCTTTCTTGATACTTGATTATCTCATTTGTAAGACAGAAAAAATCACAATTGCTTCTTTATTAAGAGGATTAATGATTAATAATACATGCCCTTAAAATATTTAACATAGTCTGATAAGAGTCGCTTATCAATAAACAGTACTTCATGTAGCTGTTGCTACTGTTTTTATGTCCTCCCAGAGATATGCTCATATGTTGTGAATACCAGTTCATATTACTTTTGTGCCAAAATACTTTTAAGTTGAAAGTCTGGAATGTACTGAATATATTTGTGTTGTTTCTTCAACATTTGACAGAGAGATAGAAACATTTTTTTTTCTGACTTTTAAACAAAATTATTTATTTCATCATCTTCTCCCACCATTACCAAAGTCAGAGATATAGGAAGCACCATGGCAAAACCAACAATGTATTTTGTTGTATTTATAACATCACCATAGAGAACACAAATCTTTTGACAGATCTTGAAGACATGAAATGCATTTATTATGGCAATATTAACATTATATTAAATATTATATTTACTATTAAGTAGCTATGGGATCAGGAGATATCATAATCATATGGCCATCTCATGTATTAGAAAAAAAGAATAATAGTATGTTTTATAAAATTATGTATATGTATTCAGAAATCTTTCAATGGAGTCAGATTGGAAATTTAAAATGTCACAAACACTAAATAGTAATAACTAATGAATGAAAATCTTCATAAAAAGTTAAGAGAATATGTAAATCAAGATTTTTTCAATGTTGCAAGAAATTTCCTCTATATATCTGTTGAATTATTATTAAAATAATATTTAAAGTTTGAACTCCATGCCCAAGTTATTTTTTTTCGATAGAAGAGGGCTGGGTTTTGTTAAAACTATAAAAATTATATTTAAATTTAAGAATATGACTTTATCATTACTAATTTCAGTATATTGTTGGTATGTAGTTACAATTATAAAGCAATTATGGGAATTTCCATTTAAACATTAATAATCCATACTTAGAAAAATGCTAACCTAAAGGAGAGAAAAGAATAATGTAAGAGAGATAAGACAACACAATTTCTTTGAAAATTATGTAAGGCTTTTATTTATTTTAATGAATAAAAGTTTATTTCTAGTTTGCTATTTCAATACAAATCTTAATAATCATAAGGCAGCAAGTGGCTAAGCAAATATGATTTGTATAAGCTAAGTTATAATTATGTGTTACTAAAGATGGAGAAGAAACATAAATATATACATTAAAATCTAAATTTAGCTTCATGTGAGCAGTCTAATAGTAACAGCATATTTTTTAGTTTATGTGTGTTGAATTCAAATATTGGTTTCTTGATCATTCAGTCATGTAATTGTTCGAAATTTCCACTTATCTCTCAAGATTTTAGGACAATTTGATTAAATTTAGAGTTCATTGGAAGATTTACAATCAATTTTGTGTTTGCTACAAATTTATAGGGTCAAGGAGGAAAAAATAGATAAATGCATTTTGTTTTTTAATAGCATAGGATAGCCAGGCTCGATGGCTCAGCCTGTAATCCTGCAACTTTAGGAGGCTGAGGTGAGTGGATTGCCTGAGCCCGCAGGTTCGAGACTCTCCTGGGCAACTTGGCGAGACCTCATCTCTACAATAAATCAAAAATCAGCCAGGCGCGGTAGTGCGCGCCTGTAGTTCCAGCTACTTGGAAGGCTGAGGCGGAAGGATTGCCAGAGCCCAGCAGGTCAAGACTGCAGTGGCCGGGAGCGGCCACTGCACTCCAGTCTGTGTGACAGAGTGAGACTCCAACTCAAAAAATAAAAAAAAAAGAAGAGAAAAAAATAGCATAGGATAGGTTTCTCTCCTGCTCATCATATGGTCATAGGGAAATATTTATAATATATTCCTTTAAAAATGCTATAAACCAAAATGAAAACATTTGCTAATTTTCAAGTTTGAAAAATGTTGATTATTGAATGCTTTAATTTGTGTTTTCCATGTCTTCCAGTGATTTTTTTTTTTTTGGTATTGAAGTTTTATTTAGAAAAAATTAAATCATCCATTTTTTGCATATGTTTAAAAAATCACACATTGGGTATATAATATTTACTTTTAAAATAGTGAATTTTAAAATTATATATCTGTTTACAGAAACAATTCTGAATGGTTGCATTTGTGAATAATTGGATACACTCATTCACTTAAGCTTGTTTAGTACAGGATGCTAGTACAGCATGTGAAGAAAACAAAGATGATTGACACAGAGCATGTGACTCTTCATGACAAGGACTTTAAATCTAGGACAGAAAGAGTCAATTATAATTAAATTGAGAAAGAGTCAAGTCTAATTAAAAACAGCAATTTTTTAGGTTGAAAGCAAGCAAACATGCATGCATGCACATACGAGTCTAGACGACCAGCGTATTGGTTGCATTAAGTATTCTGAAGCTTAACCTTTGCGTTTTCCTCAGTTTTTTTATTATCTGGAATTATGCTATTTATTCGTTTGTGTACTTAATCAGGAATGTAAGCTCTATTGTACATTCTATTTGTCTGGCTCGGTACAACATGAACACTACACACCAGCTCCAGGTCAGTTTATAGTATATAAGAACCCAGTAAATATTTATTGAATGAATAAGTGAGCTGTTTCAAGTATTAAAGACATAATCCATGTGAAGCTTTTAGCACAGTGTTGTATACACATTAATCCCTTATAACCATGAACTGTACATTGGTATTGCCATTATAATACTTTGAAATGATTCAGAATAATATAATCAGGTAAAGTTTAAAAGCAAAAGCTATGCTTGAGCTGGATATTAAAGCTAAATATTTCAATAAATTGAGAAATGGGAAATTTAAGGAAAAATAAATGCCAGAATTAACTAGGAGGCAGAGGGTAGGATAAAATTTCTAGAGTGTAGCTGATCAATGTAAGTCAATGTATTGGTGCTAAAATGCAGGTAAAGGAGACTTGCTTAATTATAAGTGAAGCAATTTGGACATGTTCCTTGGAACATCAAGCTACTAACTTGTAAATTCCTGGAAGGAAATAATTTTGAAGGAAATCACTTTTTATGCTGAGCATCAAACACTAGAACTTAGATTTGCCTCACAAACAGCAAGCTGAATGAAATATTAAACTAATGAACAAATTATTTAAAAACCACTGCCCAAGGTACTGATATAATATCAACATTGTAATCAGGAATATAAATCTGGAGATATCATTGAAGACCCAGTGATGGAAAGAGATCAAAGTCATAGAGATTAAACCAGAAGTTTGTTTAAATAATTCAGGCATGAAGTTACAAAGGCCTAAACTATAGAATTGGTATTGTGACGGAAGGAAAGAATGTAAGAAATGTTATAAGGAAAAATGTCCCTGAGTAATAATTCATGTGATTTAAATATACCCTGGAGGAACCTTCATCACACTATCTCTAGTGCTTTATCAGGCTCAAATGGACTTTCTAGTCGCTTATTGTTATACTAAGCACACTGGGGTGTTTTGTTTATGTCATCTTAGTTCTTGCTTAGCAGGGACTATTAGTATTTGGTCTTCTAAATGTGAAGCTTGTTATTGTCATCATTTAGTTCTAAAATATGGAGGCTTATCTGTATACAGGCTTTGAGTCATGCTTACCTTGTTGAAATGTAGTATTAAGAAGAGAGGGAATCTTGACTGGAAAGTGAAAAATGGATATTTTGAAAGGCAATAAAAGATGACGGTGCTCTTCAGAATCACATTTGCTTATATGTACAAAACCAAGGGTCTAAGAAAGTTAAAAGGCCTTTAAAGTCCTATCTAGAAATTGACAGTAAACTTTTAAAGAACAATACACTGCCTATAATTAAGAAGCAATCTCACAGCCACTCAAGTTTCCCAGTTATCCCTGAGTGTAATGTGACACGAGCTTCCTTGGTCTGAACAGGAGGTCACCCAAAGAAAGACAAGAAAAATTATACAGTTAAGACTCCTGTGCTGTTAGCAGAAGCTATCATTATAGTAAAAGAGAATAGCATGTTCTTAAAATATCCAAAAGCATTTCTCATACCAGGGTTGGCAAGTGTTCTCATTATTCTTCAGATCAAAAAAGCCTTCAAAATGTAATATGAAGAACTAGAACTAAGGACAGGGGCTGGAATAAATTATGAAGTCTGTGGTAAAGTTTTTACTCTTTAAAATTTCATTTTCTTTCTTTGTCTTTCCCTTATCTCTCACTCTCTCTTTTCACTGCCTTAATTGGAATGTCTCTTTCCGTAAAAAGAGAAATTTTTAACTGTGTACTAGACAAAGACTTAAGGTAATCAAGTCACATTGTATGTGCCCATTATAAATTATTCCCTCCTTCCACAGCTTTCTACTAATCTCCCTACACTTTATATTACCTCCCGTCCACAGTATGTTTCCTAGATATTTTTCCAAATCCTTAGGCCTCCAGTTTCATCCACTGATGAATCCGTTACTGTCCAGAGGTGTCAATTCTCTGTCAGTCACAGTGCCTTTCTTTCCAGCAACGGAGTAAGCACTTGTTTATTGAATGAACCCATCTTGCTGGTCGTTATAAGCTTTTCAACAGAAACTCCATTAATTTTCTTCCCTTTGCTTTAAAGTTCCTATCTCTTCTCAGTTTCTTTTTATTTCAGACAACAGAGATAAGCTAATCATTCTGCAAAGGTGACCTTACTGTGCCCTTGACATTATCATCTCTTCTTTCTTTAAAGAGTTTACTTCATGTCTGTGTCCACCACTTTTTCTTATTCATTTGCCAACTTCACTGTATTTGTCCTACAACTTTGAACCTGGTATTATCCTAAGTATTTTTACATATATTATTCCATTGAATTCTCATTACAAACATTGAAATGGGTACTATTATGGCCGATCTACTAGGCGGAAAAGCCAAGTAACTTCTTTTTCTAAGGTTTCACTTTTACTTGGTCCTGGTATTAGAATTCTAACCAAAGTCTGATTCTAGGGGCTGACTTATGGGCCAATATTCAGTTGCACCTTACACACTTTGTTTAATGTTTTTAAATCTATTTTTAAATAAACATTCCATAGAAAATAAAGCTCCAAAGTTACTAGTAAATTCCTTTAGGATAAATTCAATGACATTTCCCCCATTGCTCATCCTAGCTCCACTTTCTCTTTACTTGATCAAGTTTTTTCTTCTTGGTGTTACATGTCTCTGATGATTCTTCTAATATTAAGTATGCTAATACTAATTTTCCATATAATTTTTTTCCTCTCATATTTCTCTGTTTCTTTTTTACTCTCTTCTTTCCTTCAGACAATACTTAAATAAAATCCCCATCTTTCTCTAAACTTTCTAGTTTGTGATTTCATCACATTCATGATTTCAAAATTACCTGTATGCTGATAATTCTCAAATTTGTTTCTTCAATTCATACATTTTCTGAGCCCTAATTTAGTTTTTTAGCTTCATTGAACATTTGTACTACAGAGGAGGTCTGAGAGTTTCCCAAATGCACCAAGCTCTCTTATGCCTATTTGTCTTCTCTGCTTCAACCACAGTTCCCTCCAACTTTTCTTCACCTGGCTAATTTCACATTAGTTTCAAATTTCAACTTTAAAGACCCTGTATCACTTGGAGTTCTCTTATACCTAATTCTCTGTGTCAGACCACATCTGGTCCCAAAATATCTTCCCTTGATCCTCACTAATAAAAGTCATGATTTTTCTGCATGCACAATATTGTCTGGAAAAAATGAGTATATTTCCTAATCTCCTTTCAAGTCAGAGGAATTGAATATTTTGTGATATCACATGATATTTGATTCCTAGGGATATAAGCATACATAAGTCTTATGAGTTCTTTTATATTTTTTTCAATTTAATCCTCATCATAAACTTTTGAATTTAAACCCTCTTAGTCCTTTTCTTCTTATTGACTGGAAGGTAGACACGAAAGCATGAGACTGAGCAACAATCTTGTATCATGTGGTAGAAGTCAAACATAGCAGAGGAACAAAAGTTTTATGGTATTCGCTCATGTATTTTATCTCCTTAATATTTAAATACTATAACTTACTGCATCAGTCAGACTGATGCTGTGATGCTAAGCAAAGTGAACCAACAATAATTATGTTTTTCTAAGAAAAGTAGAAATTTACTTCTTACCCTCAATATAATTCAAGACGATAGTCTAGGTCTTGAGTATCTTTGCAGTCATTGAATAACGCTAGGGTATAAAGTGATGTCTGTCCATTTGACCAGTTCAGTCAAGTGCACAACTATTTCAAGACTTTTCTCATCATACTTGCAAGAGGATCATATATCTTCTGTGTACAATATCACCTTGAGAAAATGTATCTCATGGCTACATTTATCTGCAAAGGAAACTTGAAAATGCCCATTAGACATATACTTAAGAAGAAGGAGGGTAGATTTAGGAACACAATTAGTATTCTCTAGGCTGTGTGCTATATTTATCATATTTTCTTTCTTTCTTTTCAAATTCAACTTAGAACTCCACAAAGGAAGATAATTTTTTCAGTAATGTTAAGCTTTATACCCTTAGTGTTTCAAAGAGTACTGAGTATAGAGTAGGTGTTTGATTGATGTTTATTAAAAATTTTTTAAAAACAAATGTGTTAATACATTATATGAACTTTTTCAATGGTCATGGCTCTTACTATAATTTAGTAATAGTATATGCCAGTTTCAGAGAGTTAAGGAAGTGGATGGAAGAATCGAGGACATTTTAGAAATCTTAGCTTTAGAGGTGTTTTGAGGTTATATCCTCCTTTTTTGTGATGCATTATGCAGTCAACCCTCTTCTTTAGAATATACTAAATAAATACATTCTGATACTATTAAAATTCAGGTGCTTTGATATATCCATTACATGCAGTTTTTTAATTGCCTTATAACCCTCTGGAAACATATTCTAATTGAATGAAAAATGTTTCATTGTGTTCTTAATTTATACCCTCCACACACAAAAAAATATGTGTAGACATTAAGCTGCTAATGCTTTATTTCCCAGAATTGCTATTGTTATTTATTATTAGAATAGACCCTCAGTAATTTACACTAATAACTAAGAGACTCACTAGAGATTACTGAATTAGGCAGATTAGTTAGTGAACAAATAAATATGGAAAACATCAACACTGCTGTACCACAAAATGTGCTTTATTCATTATTTTGATAAGTGTAGTTTAATTATAATCATCTATGGTAATGTTTCACAGTATGCTAATAAACACAGTGCCATATTTTATGAAATTAATGAAATCTTAGAAGAAGGATTGTTTGCTAAATTTGTCCCAGTTTTTACAGAAATATATAAATCTGCGATTTAGTATGTTTTGCATTACTTTTGATTCAAAGAAATAGGTCCTATATTGTGCAATATTATCTTAGCAATATCTAATAATGCATATTAGAAATAAGGGTCATGAAAAGAGATTTACTTCACTGCCTACATATTGTATACATAAGCAGTGATATGTATTTAAGCACATGTTGTTTATGTACATAATAACTTCATAAATGGAAATATTTTAAACGCAAATTTGTAATTCATTTAAATTTAAATATACACTTTGATCTCTAGTCCTTATTTCTTTCACTTTTAGAGGTCAAGGGGGATAAATTGAGTATTTATCTCCATTGTTAATAATCCCCAATCACTTTTTTAATGTCAAGGTAGCATATTTAGAATTATTATTAGATTATGAAAAAGGTGATCAAGATGACCAAAAATTTTTTATTACTTTTGTTGTATTTTCCCTGTGGAGTAATAAACAGATACCAATAGCTTTCAATCATTTGTGATAATTCCTAAATCAGAAAGAGATAATTGACTTTTTACCAACCTGAATGTATTGATTCATTCATTTAAACCATAAATACTTAAGGAACAACCCATTAAGTTCTTGTTCAATGTGACAAGGATACAGAAGAAAAGAAAGTACACAAAAATTCTTGCCTTCATAGAGCTTAAATTTTAGTTGAGGAGACAGAAAGTAGATGACATCTATAACTAAAATAATTATAGGTTAAGGAGAAATATGAGATAAGAAAAAATAAAAGGCAGGGAAGAAGAGAAGTTGGCGAGGAGAGGAATTTCAGGAAAGGGACCAGTGAAGGTAAGATTTGAGAAAAGACCTAAAGAAAGTGAGAGAGTAAAATTTGTTTCAATCTGAAAGAGGAGCCTTCTACTCAGAACCAAGTAAGGGAACAAACTCTGAGGCAAGAGCTGTTCATGTGTTTAAAGAAACAGGAGGCTAGTGTTACTGGATACTGGAGATAAGAAGCCAATGAGCAGTACCTGAGTCAACAAAATAACAAGGGGTAGACTGAGTGGTTCAATAACCTTATTCTTTCTAATAATATATTTATGACATAAATTTCTCATATTTCTCAGACACTTTGCTATAAATATGCTATAATTTTTCACTTTTTGCTAGAATTAGTAGTGTTATAAGGATAGACACAGAGATATAAACTAAATATTATATACTAGAGATAGAGTTGTCCAGACAAAAAAATTTACCTTACCAAATATTTCCTTAAATGTCAAAATCAACTTAGTTATAACAAATAATATTATCTTATTGTCTTTCACATTTTTTAATAAATAAAAGTAGGATTTGAAAAAAGAAGCTTTTTTGGAGACCCACCTGGGCAACTTGATGAGACCTCATCTCTACAATAAATATAAAAAATTAGCCGGGTGTGGCAGCGCATGCCTGTAGTTCTAGCTACTTGGAAGGCTGAGGCAGAAGGATCGCCGAAGCCCAGCAAGTCGAGGCTGTGGTGGCCAGGAGTGGCCACTGCACTCCAGTCTGGGCGACTGAATGAGACTCCAACTCAAAAAAAAATAAATAAATAAAAAAGAAGCTTTTTAAAACAAATTCCTGAAGCCACATTACATGGCACATAATAGTTAATAGTTAATTTAGTTCCATTAAAACTAAAGACTTTTTTTTTTAAAGAAACTACCAAAAAAGTAAGATGACAAAATGAGAGAATTTACAATTTCACAAATCTTTAAACTATTACTACCTATAATATGCCAACAATAAGAAGAGATACCAATTCCAATAGAAAAAAATATACAAGAAAAAGCATTTTATATATATATAAATAAATATATATATATACATATATATATTCATAGAAGTAAAACAGTCTGCTCGAGAAGAGACAAAATGTTAATATGATTTTTAAGAAATACAATGCTTGAAAATGAGAGATATGAAATTTAAATTATGGATGGAAGATGCATTAGACTAAAGAGTAGCAAAAAATAAGAAAATGGATAGTAACAAGCATCCAGAGGGAAATCCTCTTCTAGGAAGGTTCATTTCCTACTGGCAGGAATGTAGAATCGTGATGAAATTTTGAATAACCTGGTACTATCTGCTCATATTCAATATACCCACAAACTTTATTGTAACAATTCAAATCACTGAAGCAGTTTTCATGGATTTCATCAGAGTCATAAAGAAAGATATTTCTTGCAGTGATATTTGACAAGTTGCACATCTTGGGTTCACCATCAGACGCATACCATTGTGTAATGTGCACAAATTAGAAGCAATATAGGTACAAAGCAACATGGATAATTTTTTAAATAATAAGACTAAATGAATATGAAATATCGTAGCATTTATGTGAGTTACTAAGTATTTGTATTCAAGGAAATGCTCATTTTTCAAGAACATATGTAAGTAAAAAGGAAGAATGTGAATGTAGTATATGAAGCTGGAAAATAATTTTTTAAATTATTGCTTTTAAAATCTTCACATCTTTAAAATTCATCTATAAAGACAATTACCCAATGAAGTGACAACCAAACTAGCAATGTGTATTAACAAATTTGTTTGATTTGGAGAGTTAATTGTAATGATCTGCTTTTGCTTGTACACATACTTGCACACAAACACACACAATTTAAGCTAGGATTTACTGAAATTCCAATATGTTCAAGAAAATCTACACCTTAATATAGCAACAGAGATAAGTTAACTTCTGTTCATAGCAGTAAGATCACAATTTTATAAGCAAGATTTAAAAGTAAATATAAAATTGATAAACAACCCACCAGAAACTTATAGCAAATGTAATGACTCTATTATTTAAAATCAAGTCATCCCAGGACCAAGATGAAAAGGCCTCCTATTGTGACTACTCTTCACAATTTGACTAGTAGTTATATTTAATGCAATAATAGAAGAAACAAATAAGAGAAGATTATCAGTAATTACAGATTATATCTATTTTAGTGGATACCTAGGGCATTCAATTAATAACTCATCTTTTCTACCTGGCTTCTGGAAACATTGAGCAAGAAACAGAAGTGTACCAGATGAGGAAGAAATATACTACCTTCCAATACCAAAGGATGGTGGTTATAATTGCAGCAAATGTCTTTCCTATTATAGAAACTCAATGGCAAAATTACACAGCTTGTCAAAAGTCATGCTGGACTCTATCACAAGGCTTCCTTATGGACAGGGTCTAAACTCCAAGTGTACCAAATGACCAAGTGCAATTAAGGGGAAATGCTAACTGTTTTATGTTTGTATTTTGGTTTCCTTCTTTTCTGTCAAGATAAAACTGCTTATATATAATATATTTTCTTGTCCTTGCAAATGCATGATTTCAAGACCAGAGGAAATTCAGGCAGGTTATTTAGAGGAGTAACTTATAAACAAACAAACAAAAATCCTCAGCAGAAAAAATATTCCTTAATCATATTCTTTCTATTTTAAAAAAATCCAAAATATACAACCAAATTTTAATTAAAAATTAACAATACAAGCAGATAAAAGTTGCATATATAAAATATAAGAACCTTAACTTGATGCTAGCCACAAGATGAACATGTAATATAAATTAAAGTGGCTTTTTTTAAAGCACAAAGCTGGGTCTATTAATGAGCTGACAAGTCTGGGTCAGAAATATATGGTATAAAAATTTATTGAAGTAATATAGAAGTGATCCAAATGACATCATCCTATTTTCTTTTGTAAGAAAATTCAGTATTGTAAAGATGTAAATGTCCACAAACTTGTCTATATTTAAATGCAATTGCGTAGTTATTTCCAATAGGTTTGTCATGTGAAACTTAACAACTGATTCTGTATATCTAGTGTATCAGAGATTGTTAGGTTGGAAACTCAGGCAGGATTTGATGCTGCAGTCTTGAAGCAGAATTTTCTGTCTCTGCAAAACCTCAGTTTACTCTCTTAAAGCTTACAACTGATTGAATGACGTACATCATTAGAGATCATTAGAGATAATCTCCCTTACATACAGTCAACTAACTGTAGATGTTAAGCACATCTGCAAAATAGCTGTGCAGTAACACCTAGATTCATATTTGATTAAGTAAAGAGGCACTATAGCCTAGGCAAATTGACACATAAAATTGACCGTCACATCTTGGAAAAAGAAAGGAACCCAGAAAAATCACATATATTTTGAAGAAAGAATAAAGTTATGACTATTTTTTCACCCAGTTTAAATTTGCACTAAAAATAATACTATTATGGTGAAGTAAGGATAGACAAGTTAGTGGAATATCAGAATTAATAATATATGAGAGATAATTTTTAATGGATAAAAGAATGGATCTTATTACAATAGTCAATGAATCTTATTACAATAATTTAATATATATTAAATCCTATTTATATCTCCACAAATATTATTGATAAAATAAGGTCTTTACAAAATACATACATAAAAATGACACTATAACTTCAAGATGAAAATGAATTTTAAGTTAAAACTTATATCAGGTGTGGACAACTGAATTACACATTCATAATTCTTGCTTCTCTACCTGCCCTTACCCTAACTTTAGTGTTGGGAGACTGCGCCTACCTGCCCTATTGTATTCAGTCTTGGACTGAATTTGTCCAATGAAAAATGAATAGGTATAATGTGAACTTTACATGTGATTGTACAATTTGGCTTGTTTTTGTGTTTCTGCCACCCACCATGGCAATAACATCTCCATGGAAGCTTTGACATCAGAATAAAGAAATATCTAGAGTATTTTGAACCCAATCTACAACCTGGAACTAAACAAATGAATCACAACTCAGTCTAGCAGAATTCCATCTGACTCATAGCCCTATAAGCAAGAAAAATAAATGTATGCTGTTTAAAGTGCCTGAGATTTTAAGTTGTTTGTAACAGAGCTTTATTGCTGTGAAAGTAAATTAACATATTATAGAAAATAAGTAAAACACACAGAGCTATATACAATATACAATATGGGTGTGTGTGTGTTACTTACAGAGCAAAAAATGTCTTCTCGGGCCAAAAAATAAGAAGCAAAACAAAATAAATATTTGCTTTCATGATGATAAAAAGTCAATAAAATAAAATAAATGAATATCAAATCAAAATAATGAGGTAACCTCTGAAAAACTATGCAACAAGAAAGGATTAATATCATAAAATTCCAATAACCCTGGTATTCAAATTGAAAAATTACAGAAAAAGAAAATTGAGTAAAAACACAGGAAATTAGCAAAAAAGTTAGAGATTATATATTTTATAATAGGTGTATTATAAAACCAAAATAAAATATTTATTTTGTTCTTCAGAATGGTAAAAAGAAAACAAAATGTACATGTGTTGACAAGGATAAAGAGAGATGGAAACATTTATCAGTTTGGGAAATATTAATTTTAGGGTAATTTGTAGTATTTCTATTTTAAAGCATGTAACTTTGATCTAGTAATTCTACTTCTAAGAAATGATCCTTTCAAAATCTTAGTAATCATGCCTAGAGATGTTTATACAAAGGTGTTTATCTCTATATTGCCTATTATAGAAAAAATAAAAACAATGTAACTTTGTGTCAGTTAATAAATATATAACTTTGATACATACAACATTACAATGTTTGGTGCACAGTGCATATTCAACGAGAATCAATAGTTCTTATCAATCAACAAACATGCTCCAATTAAGTCTAATGCAGGGTGTTAAAAACCTTAGTTCACTATTCATGAACATGAGTTGAAATGAAAGTCACAATTTTATTTTTGCTATTTAAAATTTCCAAATTGATTCATACATCAAATGCAATCAATCACAACATTCTAAAAGGCTTTCTTTGGTAAACATCGAAAAACTGATTCTGAAATTTCTATGAAAATGCAAATGATCCTAGAAAAGATGATCAATATTGAAAGACCTGCATTATGCACTTTTAACCCTTATTATAAAACAACAGGATTGGAGTATAGACATAGACAAATAAATGGAGCAGAATAGAGAGTCTAAAAATAGACTAATGTATAATTAGACGATCAAATAAGTATTAAATTAAAATGTGCCTTTAATAATTACCAAGTTAATTATTAAATTAAAATTAATTTCCCAATTATTTTTTGACAAAGGTGCAAATGCAATTGAATAAAGGATAGTCTCCAAAAAGTGGTGCAAGACAATTAGTCATGTATCCAAAAAATGATCCTCAACCCACATTTTGTACCATATTAACATCAAAATTTAAGTTGTTTCCCAATTTAAAACATTATTGTTATAATGGGCTTAATTTTGAACATTTACTTAAGCATTTATAATTCTGATGTTGTAATTTATACAATGGAACAAAAGGACAAGTGAAACACCCTCTATTTTATTTATTATTATATTTTATTTTTTGATGAATCCTGAAGGAAGAAATAGTTTCAGAAATTGAGAGTGGTGTGCTAATCATTCCTGCTATGGCATGTTGAATAAATAGCTTCTGCTATATGACCACACAAAAGCTTATATGGGAGAGTGGTCCTTGAGCCGGATTAAGCTTGAATATCAAAAACTATTCTCAATTATGACTAAGACACAGTAGAGAACAGAGCTGATTGACGACATGACAACATATTAGAAATTATTCTTTTCTTTTACTTTGTTAAACTAGTGGAAGATAGAGGTGAGTTAGAAAAAGTCATCAAGTTCCAAAATTAGGGGAAAAGTACTCTCTCAGCTAAAGAATGTCAGTCAGCACTTTGAACTCAAAATTTACATGAAGTGGAAACCACAGGCAACTCTGTGAAATGGCAAACTATTAAACAGGTGTAAAGTGTGTGTCATAAGCCTCCAGTTCTCCTTAAGTAAACATATTTCTTTGAGGCATTGCAGTTTTACTGCAGAGACTGCTTCTCTCTGGAAGGAGCTGCAGGTGCCATCTTGAGCTGAAGAAAAACAAGCAGACTATGGCATTTCTGAAAAATAACTCTAAGGAAGTATACTGAAGAGATCTCTCACCCCTACTTCCCAGTTCCTCCAGATTTTGAAAGAGGGAAAAAAATGCATCATGAAGACGTTTATTTAGTCTCTAAATATGTTGAGTCTATAGCATAAATTAACAATATTTAACATATTAATTTATTTTCTATTCACTGAATGATTGGAGGAAGTAATACTCATGTAGCTATAATTAGAACTCAGAAATATTTTGTACCTCAGTATTTTTTAGACATTAAATAGTCTAGGGTAACTGAACATTTTTTTTATTCCCTACATACATTAAACACTCAGAAAGTACCTCTTCTTAATTCACATTTTGCCAGTGTCCATGCTTATTAATAGGAATAGCAACACTTCACCTTATTTGTGTTGTCACTTTTACCAAAAAAATATTGGAAAACTTACATTTTTCCTGAGTTTTCAACCTCAGACGTCAAGTTGGTATTTCAAGACCAATTAAGTTAGACTACTTTTAAAATTAAAGACTAGGAATATAATAGGTATGTCTTTGAGGTTTAACAACATTTCACTCTATTACTGACATTATTCCTTGCCACTGTCTTCTATCAACCAGCAAGTCACTTTTATATTTGCTTAAAATTCTTTGATATCTGCCTTCTGGTCTTCTTCATTACTCCAATTCTTTCCATCATCCTGAATAACATGTAAGGTTTTTTAAAGTGTTGTTTTCTTAATATGTATTTATTTTACCTTTAAAAATTTAAATTCCTTTGATAGGATGGACATTTTAACAATGTTGATTCTTCCTATCCACCAGCATGGGATATTTTTCCATTTGTTTGTGTCTTCTTGGGTTTCTTTGAGCAGCAATGTCTGTATACCTAACCATGAATTGTACCCCACATCTTTATAATAAAAAAACATTCAAGCATCAAAGTCATTGATGACAGTCTTCCATTTTTCTCCTTTTCTTGTGTGTTAGTCCTAACTCAGACGTCTTTGATATCAATGGAAATTTCTGTACCTTAGTCTCTCCACTTTATTCTTTCGATCACTTCTTTCTGGATGTACTTTAGTTATTATCAATGCTGGACACTCTTATTACTCTGGTGATTATATAACTCGCAAGTTCTTTGCTGAATTGTTCCTCAACCACAAATAGCTTACAGAAACGTTTATCCAAGGTTCACTTCGCAGCATTCTCTCCTCCTGCATCAGACACCCTGATACAGCCAGCATAAAATCACCATGAGGTTTTGTATTTTGATGTTAGAAGAAATTTATTGTTTCCTATCTCACCTGAGCCTTAAAAGGTTTTAGGGAATTATTCCATATTTTCTTAAGTAACAATTTCTCTTATCCTTCACAATGGTATTCCAAAATGTCCTGATTCTTGAATGTTTTATCCCAATAAATCAAGCCCAATCTTAGTAATAGAGTAACGATAATTTACTGAGTGCTCAGTGTACTGAGCAATTTACTAATACCAATACAAATATTGCCCTATCTTATCCTCTCAATAACCCATTGGAGAGGTTGTTTTATTCTCATTTTACTGAGAGTAAACTGAAAGTGAGGGTGACATACAATTGTCAGGTTTCTGTAATGAATAATAGTTGATGCTTGGATTTAAATTCCCAGTCCCATGATCTTAAAGCATGCCTCCTTCAACAGAAAATAACTCACCCCCTTTTTCACTAAGAATGGAGAATCTATTAGATTGGAACTAAATGCATTTTTTTTCTGTTTCTCATTTTCTTTGAATATTGTCAAAATTCTATATGAGCACTTAATATTATCCTTTTCTGCCTACACTAATCCATTTCTTTAGCATAATCTACTTTGTCATCTACACCTTCAATCCCCCCATTGGATTCTTCATTGCTAACAAACAACCAAAAGAATATTAGTAATAATATTGACTCATTATAAAAATCAAAGTAAAAGAAATCATTCCTGGCATTATGAAGATTTTAAAGGTTATCTATGGTCAATATTCATCCCTGTTTTCCTCCTTTTCCTATTTCATATAGTAAAATCTGAATTCCCACCCATCTTTCTACTGAAACTGTTTCCACCTGTATCATGAACAAGCTTATTGGTAAATCAAGGATAAACTTCTGGTTTTATGTTTCTTCAGTATTTTGAAATATACTAGTACTAATTTTATACTGCTGCATAACAATACTTACCAAAAACTTAGCACACATTTATTATCTTAAAACACCCTAAATCTATTATCTCACAATTCTGGAGGTCATGGGTTTTTTATATAGGCCATGAATCACAGTTCTGTAGATTATGGTATCTTTAGATGGTTTGCTGAGGGTTTCACAGAGCTGAAATCAAGGCATTGGCTAAGCTGCATCCTCATCTGGAGGTCAGGGTCCTATTCCAAGTTCATTCAGGTTTTGGCAAAATTAAGCTCATTGTGGTTGGAAAAGAAAGATTTGTTTTTTTGCTTGTTAAATGTCAGAGTTGTTTGTTTGGTTTTTTTCCTGCTATATTGTTTTCTTCCAGAGGATATGTCTTAGCCAAAAGGGCTTGTTTACCATGTAGCAACTTTCTTTTTCAAAGCTAGTAAAAGGATCATATTCATAGGTCCTGTCCACACTCAAAGGGAGAAGACCACATAAGATGTACATAAGATGTTAGGAATCTTGAAGATTATATTAGAATTCTTCTAAGACTTTCTTGTTGGCATGTTCTCTTTCTTTAGTTCTCCTGACCTAACATTTTTTATAGTTTTCCTTCATTCCCTTCAAACACATCTTTAAGACACCCCTTTAATATTTAGTAATTACCTACTTCCAAAACCTACTCTCCTATCTATAATATGATGCCTTCAATATCTATGTCTATATTCTTGCATTCTCTCAGATTTATGCATCTAACTGCTTGCCCTCCATTGTCTTATTCACTTGGTTGATCAAAGAAATATTAACATATGTAATGAACTCATCATCACTTCCTCCTCATTCATAATACACATTTGTATGCACACACACACACACACACACACACACACACACACACACATACACACAATCTCTTTTTAAGTGGTCAGTATTTCCAGTGAATAAAATAAAAGCTCCATTCAAATAGTTGCTATTACAAGAGATCCATTCTACTCCTTGATTGCTTTTATATCCTGTGCAGCATGCCAATCAATAATAAAATACTTTTAAGTTCAACTTTTAATAAATCCCTGATCTACCCAATCAGGGCTGTCAACATATTTAAGTTGATTAGACAAATGTCTTCCAAACTAGTTTTGTCTATGTAGATTGATTCCAGAAGCATATTTATAATTGTTCATACTTTTAATCCTAAAACTCTTCAGTACTCTTTCTTTGGCCTCAGGGTAATATGCACACTTCATGGAATGCCATTTAAAGACCCTTAGCAGAAAGGTCCTGATTATGTCTGCAGTTTTATCATTAGGCATTTCTCAACACAGAAATTTTGCTTCAGGTCTACTAAATTACTAGCAGATTCAGTAGCATTTGTTTTGTTTTGTTTTGTTTTCCTCAGCCCTCAAGTCATGCTTTTGGACATGCTATTCTTGTGATTGACTTGAAGATACTTTCACTGCTTTTTATCTGATTGACTTCTATTCATCCTCATGGTTGTAACTGCATCCTTGATGGGGAGCCTTCTCTTAAAATTCTATAGTAAACCCAGTTTGAAGATTGTTTTATATGCATTTTAACTTTTTGTCTATTAATAGAAATAAGCAGATTTGTACAATGTCATAAATTAAATAAATGAATTTTAAAGGATGTATAAGTTACAAGCAAGAGTAAGAGGAAGCATACATAGAGAAATAAAAGATTATTAAAGTCACAAATATGATGTGCTTGGGATACTTTTGAGAGTATAAAGTATAAAGGTCAAGGAGTAATTTGTAAGGCTGAAGAATTGAGCCCACAATGAACATGATCATTAATGCCTCAACTTAATCTTTTCGTCAGAGAGGAACCACTACAAGCTTGTAAACCTTGACATGATGTATCCATCTTTTTCTTTTAAATCTATCACATAAATGACTACATCAAAGATCAATTAATGGTGGCAACCCTGTAGGAAGACAGATTAGGAGATTATTGACTTAACCCAGGTGAGAGACAATTAGATTACAAAAATATCAAGTTGGAGAAGAAAAAATTGGTTTAAAGAATAAAAGAACAAAGATAGAATGCTAAAGGGCAATAGCTTGACCTATCTTTAAACAAGTACATATAAGGCATATATGTACTTGTATACATATATACAAGTAGGGTATACATAGTCAAGAAATAGCACAGACATATTCTGCATAGGCCCACAATACTCCCCAGTAAGGTTGGAACTGTGTGATGACAAGAGCCACTATTTTTAAAAATTCTTAACATTTACTGTGAATCTTCAATTTTTGTAACATATACACTCTCAGACACCCACATACACAAAGGTCTATTGAATCACTCTGATTCAAATAGCACAGTAAATGTGTCTAATTACTTCAGTTATTAAATGAATTCATAGTCTTTGCTGTGTTGTGCATATTATAACTTCGGTTTTTGATCACTATACTCAGAGAATGTGTTTGAGGTTCCTTACACGAAACATGCTTTATGCGCTACTGGGATTCTTCTTTGAGGGTATCTGCTTGTTCTTAATATTTTTACCATCTAAGCCAGCACTGCCAGATAGTACTTTTTAAAATAATGGTTATGATCTATATTTATGCAGTTTAAATAGAGTATTCATTAGCTACATGAGGCCATTGAGCCTTTGAAATGTGGTTAGTATGACTAAGGAATTGAATTTTTAATTTAACTTAATTTTAATTCATTTAAGATGAAACAGTTTCTCATCACTAGTGGCTGCATAGTGCACAACACATATCTCAGTTTTTAAGCACCAGACTTCTAACTGTTGGAAATCACTAGAATTTGTCTTGCTATAATTTGATTCAACTAAATTAAAACAAATACATTTATCAACCCTCCTTTGCTTGTTTAGCATTGTGATGACAGTTGCAGAAAAAAGATGCAAAGAATTGAAAACCAGACTCTACTTGTCAGTAACTCCATAGTCTTGTGGACTAAATCTTGTGAGCCAAATCTAATCTGTCACCTATTTGTGGAAACACAATGTTATTGTAAAATAGCCATGCTCTTCCTTACATACTGACCATGGTTGCTTTTGTGCTACAGGAATGATTGGAGTAGTTGCAATTTAGGCTGTGTGGTCCTCAAGACCTAAAATATTTACTATCTGGATCGTTGCAGAGAATGTTTGCTAGTCCTGGTCTAGTGGGTCACAGCTGTGAAAACACATAATTACAATTGAGTAAAAGAAACTTAACCATAGAAATAGGGATAAAGTGCAGAGGCATTAGGGCAGGGCATGATTGACTCTGGTTGAGTTGTTTGAGAAAGGAATTAAGGAGAAGTGATGTCTGAGTTAATTCTGATTGATGAATAGGAGTTTGCCAGAACAGATAGTGAAGGGAGTGTTTGAGGAGTCTCTTTGTATTTAGTGAATGAAAAGTAAAAAAAATACACACAAATAAATATTCATTCATTTTTCTCACTACTGCTAATTTAATTTAATACAAGATTAGCTTATTTTAAAACATTTTTATATTGATAGTGCTTAAATCTTTTTAAGACTTTTTATTATTGAATGAAAGAACATGTTTTATACTAATGTGTGTATTTTCTAGTGTTTCAATTGAGTATTAATTTTCAAACCCTTAACATTCAGAAGGGAAGAATTACTAACAGGATGCTGTTGCTGTTACTTTCTGATGTGTAAAGGAATATATGAATGCAGATACATCTTGTAAAATACATATTTTTATGTCATGGATTAAAATATATAGATGATCCTACAAAAATACATGTATGACTAGAGAAATAAAAGGTAGGATTTGCAGAACCCAGGCTACATAGAACTTTATGGCTTAAAACAAATATATTGAAATTTGAAATATGAAGGACACTAAAGTCAAAATTGGAACAGAGATTTTAATATTAGTTTGATATACACTCTAGGAAACTCATCTTTTTAAAAAAATTAAATTTCCCCTAAACATAATTATTAGCCTATACATTTCTGATTCTGTACTATACATTTGCTTTTCTTTGCTGCAGTGAGTTTACACTTCTGCCATTGAAGTAGTGCCACTGTGGTTTGGGGAAGTAAGGGAGATAATCATATTTCCCTGGCTATGGTCATTGGTCCATAATTTAAATTGTTGCTTTTCTGCATGTGTCATTATCTAAAGGTATATATTCCTGAAGGATGGCTCAGTCAATTAAAATCACAAGACACTTAGTGGTTGTGACTAGGGACACTTTCTCTTATTGTGGAAATGAATAAGGAGCCTATTGCTTCAATAGTGATGCAGGCATTTGATGACCATGAGAGAAGACAGCCTAAGAATGAGGTTGACAGATGGAATTGGGTATAGGAGAAAATGCAGAGAAGTTAAGCCAAAGACTGATTGATGATGACCTCAAGCCTGCTCTATGCCCAGATTTTAAAGTGACCCCAATCTTGTATGAGGTAAGTCAATTTAGTTACATTTACTTACAGTGACTTAAAATTAAATATATTCTAACACAAAGGCATACAAAATACAATATGAGTAGTCTTCAAACATAATTGCCTATTGAACAAAACTATATGTCTAATTTCAAAATTACAATCAAAATGACTATGGGATCTCTTTTAGTTTTATTTTCAGGAATGATAAGTATCTGCCAGTGGAAGAGATACTCCATGACAACAATCTACATTCCCCTACTGACTCTGTGGGGATACATAAAAGTTCCACTTTATATTTATGTAGGTTAAAATTTTGTATGACTTACTGAAATGTAAATGTTACCTTAGTTTTAAGGACATACCCAAGAGAAGAATTACCAGATAATTTTAATGAGGAAAGCAGATTTAAAAATATTTGAAGTAGTGTGTTTAGGGGTGGTATAAGGTGAGAAGATAACCTTGAACTACAACTCTAAGTAGCTAAGAAAAAATATACAAGTCCAAGAAAAGAATCTGATGGACTTGTATGCACATGTGTGTGTTTTCTTGCACAGGTTGTTGTAGGGAAGGTAATAATAAGGAAGTGTGATACTGAAGTAAAACAAGTTCTTCAGTGAAAAAAGTTGATTAATTCAATGTCTTATATAGGGAAAGGTCAATAATTGCTGAGAAATATAATTTCTAGGTGCAAATAAGAAATGCTCAATAACTGCACCTGGACTTTCAAGGGTGCCACGTTTTGGGGAGGAATTTAGAATTACAGAGCTTACTGTTCAAGTCGAGTATGATTAAACATATCTTTTTAATTGTTTATCTTGTCTTTTTTTTGTCTAAATTTGCTTTTGTAATTCCATGCTTTTAAAATGTAGCATCACTAATATCACCATCATTTTCTGATTTCAACTTTGCAGAAAGTTGTTTCCGGGTAAATCATGGAATTTATTTTATAGTATAAAGTTAGGATTAAATTTTTAGAGCTTTTAGGAATCACCACACTGCTTTCCACAGAGGTTACACTAGTTTACACTCCCACCAACAGTGTAGAAGTGTTCCCTTTTCACCACACCCTCTCCAGCGGCTGTTATTTTTTGAGTTGTTGATAATTGCCATTCTTACTGG
>NW_007252987.1:260422-287521 GCF_000164805.1 Carlito syrichta | reverse complement strand
AGCTTTGTCAGACCTGGAGTTGGCAAATACTTTTTCCCAGTCTGTAGGCTGTCTCCCTGCTCTCTTGATGGTTTCTTTGGCTTTGCAGAAGAAGCAAAATAGTCTAAAAACACAATGATTAGTGTGGAAGAAAGGCTTTGGTGAATGAAAATGCCAAAGACTACCAGATTAAAGAAAATAAAAAAACCTAATACTTGTGCAGGTCAGATAAAAAAGAACCAGAATAACAATATGTCATGTTCAGGATGTAGAGAGCTCCTGAAATGAAAGGTAAACAATTCCAAGATATAACACAGGAAAATGTTTCTGAGATAGGAAAGATTTAACTTTAGACTTAAAACATACTGTGTTCAGGAAGGAAAGAAATCAAGTCTTTGAATTGCACACATAAAGAAAGAATACCAGAGCAAACATACACGAGGAAACTGAAAACAAAAATAAAGTAGAGGACATAATAGGGATATCAGAAAAGTTTGAGTTCAAGTAAAAAAAAAAAAAAAAGAAGAGAAAGTACATTTTACAGTAATAAAAGGAGCAATCTACGATGAAGATTAGCTCTTAAGAATATTTATGTAATGACATCAAAATTATTAAGGTAAAAATTTCAGGAAATGGTGGAATAAATATACAAACAAAGTAGATAAAATAGAAGAAGAAACACAAAGCTCATTTTTTAGTTCTTTGAGAAAATGCTAACAGCTGTCCACAAAGGTTGAACTAGCTTACATTCTGGATGGTTTATGTCCAGAAGAACATAAACCGCTCTACCAAAAAGACACCTGCACACGTATGTTCACTGTAGCACTAGTCACAATAGCAAAAACATGGAACCAAACCAGATGCCCATCGAAAGTGGACTGGATAAAGAAAATGGTACATATACAGGATGGAATATTATGCAGCCATAAAGAAGAACAAAATCATGTCCTTTGCAGCAACATGGACGCAGCTGGAGACCATCACTCTAAGTGAACTATCACAGAAATAAAAATAAATAAATACTGCATGTTCTCACTCATAAAAAAAAAGTTAGGATGAAATATAAAGTTATCAAATAATACGTTTTCAGCTAAAGAATTGTGATGTACCATTTATCTCTGAATTTTCACTCTGTATGAAGAATATCAGTATATCATTAAAAAGGCCCAATATATTGACATTAACACTACTTTGTATAACATTTAAACATTTTTAAAAATCATTCAAAAATAATATCAGCATTCTTGAAAGTTACAAAATCATTTTCACTAACAGCTATTGAAGGCAATTGTGAGAGAAAGTCTACATTTGCATCATGGAAAACCATGTGCTGTTAACATAGCTGCATTTTATACAGTTTTATTTAGATTAATTAAATCTAAATTTTCATATGATGTTGGCTATAAACACAGGATTCAAAGTGACATTGTGCACTGGTGATCACACAAAGCTCTCTACACAACAGTTAGTGATATATATATATATATCTAGAAAAAAAAGTATGTTCCATTCTTCTTGGATTCTGCAACACACGTGGCATAGCATATGAAAGGTTCTGATAAGTTCAGCAGTAAAGAAAATAATTATACTCCATTTACTACAACATTGTATAAACTTATTTGGTCAAAAAAAATTTTTTTCCCTAAATAACAGTAATATTTATAGCTTGAAACTATTCTTTAATGAAGTAGACATTGTAACTTGTTTTCTTAATGTCTCATTATAATTTTAAACTTTCATTTTGAATAAAAGTATTTTCATTTCTCTTGGTTTGATGTTATTTATGAGGTCCTTGGTTCAGTTAGCTCTGCCATGAATAGTAATGTTTTTAACTTATCCTGGTCTCAATAGTAGATATGGTTCTCCTTGGCTTAAGGTAAGCACTACTGCTTTAAACAAAGCAAATAATTTCTATGTATTACATTATATTGACTTTCTTTGTTAAGATATTAACATCCTCTGAATTCCAAGATAGATATTAAGGATGTACATTTTTAAAAGGTACACAAGGACCTTTGGATTCTTTGGTTTTTAATATTTATACATAGATATTTCCTAAGAATATTTTCTTGTACATTAAAGCTTATACTTTGATGTAAAAAGGAGATGTGTGCATATATGTGTGTGTGTGTGTGTGTGTGTATGTGTGTGTGTGTGTGTGTGTGTGTGTGTGTGTTTATATATATTTATATATGGGTGCTTTAGCATTCCAGGGTTTCGCCAACCAATGTCACCAATGAAAATTTCTTACACGATGACCACAGTATTTGTTCCCCTTAATTCCATCCAGCTTATACCAGTGTAACACGGATGTTGGCATACGGAAAAGCGTGTCTAAGTCAGGCTGGAGAGATTTAAAGAATTTGAGAATGTAATGCTGAATGTCAGAGTCAGATTACATAAAAGTCTTGAAATTCTAAAGCATGGTTTCTTCAGTAAGATAGTGTCAATGCAATGAATATCATATTATGGTCTTCATTCTGTAGCTACACATGACAAAACATTTTCACTCAGAAAATGTCATGCATTTAGAAGGAAGATTGATAAAAGACATCATATGAAGTCTTTCTTGGAAAACAAGGCTGAGGTGCTGTCTGGATCCTCACTGCAAAGTGAAATGTCCTCTGTTGGCAAGAGAAACAAAACAAAAATACACAGTATGTCATGCTCTAATTGACAATAAATACAGCCAGATAACTAAGTGCATAAATATTATAGTTCTGCTCAGTAACCACTAATAGAAAATAATGTTTTATTATTACCACTCATTCTTTAATTGTTCTTGCCTTCGATTTCACAGAGTATATGGACGTGTGTGTGTTAAAGAAACAATACAAGCCAGGCTCGGTGGCTCAGCCTGTAATCCCATGCCTTTGGAAGGCTGAGGTGAGTGGATTGCCTGAACCCACGGGTTCGAGACCCGCCTGGGCAGCGAGAGCTCATCTCTACAATAAATCAAAAATCAGCCGGGGGTGGTAGCGCGCGCCTGTAATTCCGGCTACTCGGAAGGCTGAGGCGGAAGGATCGCCGGAGCCCAGCAGGTCGAGGCTGTGGTGGCCGGGAGCGGCCACTGCACTCCAGTCTGGGCGACCGAGTGAGACTCCAACTCAAAAAAAAAAAAAAAAAGAAACAATACAGAAGTAGACCGTCAAAAAAGATATTTTGGAGACAATTAACTATGTCAGGCATATAGTATGAGGAAGTGATCAGTTTCATTAGTTAATTATAATAATACTGGTCATAACATAAAAAAAGACTAACTATATCATTTAATTTGAATGATGCATCAAAGGATTCATAATTTGACTCACTAGCCGTACAAAGCACTGATGTTTAGGAGTCAAACGTACCTGGTTTGGAACCCTTACTCTACCTCTTCTTCAGAATTAGTTGTGTTCTGTGCTTCCATATTTGAGTCAATAAAAAGAAAATAACTTCTGACTCTTTAGCTCTTATGAGGATTTTAAAAATGATAATAAATCAAAGTTGGTTCTAATGCTACCTCATTTTCTTGTTTTGCTTTCCTTCTTAGTCATTGGTTCATCTAGGTCACTCTGGAGTTGTTATTTTTTGTACATTGCCAACATAGGTTTACATAATTTTTTATTTATATAAATGTAAAGATACAAGTGCAGTTTTGTTACATGGATATATTCTGTAGTGGTGAATTCTGGGCTTTTAGTATAAACATCACCAGATTAGTGTACTCTGTACCCATTAAGCAATTTTTCCTATCTCACTCTTCCACCCTTTGGAGTCTCCAGTGACTATTATTCCACACTCTAATTTTCTAATTCATTTCCATCTCTTTCTTCTCTTTTCCTTCCTTAATTTCTTTGCTGCAGAGTAGAATACAGAGTTTGGTCAAATATTCCTTTATAATAAAAGTGTAAGTTTCATTTGGGAAATTTTTATTGGCTTTGCATAAAAATATTGCTAAATTTGTAATGAGATTGTATAGAAATTGTTTATGCCTATACTAAGTTCTAAGGATAATATTTCAATAAATAAATTTCATTATGCTTTGTATCCTGGATGCATTTTAATATGTTGCTTTTTATCCCATTATCTTCACCTAGACTCTGTTGTAGATAACTTAGTCAAGATAAAAGCTGACACCTTCCCCTAACCAAGTGGCCTTTTACGTATTTGAGGTTTTTTTCTTTTTACGTTATGATAATACAGTGTTAGAGTTTAAAATATATCTTTTAGATGTCAGTTATTACGGTCACAGGCTATTACTATTCCAATTATAATGTTCATGGAAGCATTAGTTTATATAGAGTTGATATGTGATTGTTGAAATTCTATAATTGATTATTTTCAGTATTATACTTACTTGAGCGTAAGTGAAAATATATGTAAAATTTCAATTAAGATAAATAATTCATTATATCATATATGGCTATTAGTTACTATTGCAATAATAGTTTTAGATTTATGTGAATATTGTTATATAATATTAGCAGAAAGTAGGCATTACTATTTTTTTTCTTTTTTTTTTGGTATTTAGATTTAGGATATTTGAGAAGATCTGGAACAGTTCATAACTTATCTCCCCAATATTTATTAACCTTTGTTAATCTCAAGTCTTTTAATGAGTAATGAATATTTACAATTTTACCCTATGATTAGTAATTTTATCAGTTTTCTTTTCAGAGTAGCACCCAATCACCTGGGAAACGTTATAGTCTTAATTAGACATCTATTAAAATACTGAACTATATGAAGATTTTTTTAGAATTATTGTTACTTGAAATGTAATTCATTATCTAAAGAAAATTTGTCTTAGTATAAATAAATCATTTAGAAGTGGAATGCACTTGATTATGTCTAACACAAACTTCTTATTTTACTAACTAAACAACAGACAAATTAAGAGAAAATTAATCAATACATAATGCTGAAATTTACTCCTCTTCTCTACTTCCATTTTAATATGTTTTTCTTGTGTAGTTATTTTGTATTGAGCACTTATATTTTTGAAGCTTTCAAATTTGCAGCCAGCATCTTTTGTCATTACGGATGAATCTTCTAAGAAGATAAAGCTATTTAAAACTGTAGAACCAAGCAGCAACATTGCAAAAATCTCTGAATCGCCTTAGAAATGATGACTCATTTAGAAAATTCAATTTTTCATATTAATCACTGATGCAGCATTAGCATTTTTGGGTGCTGATAGCCACTAACTTAAATAAAGAAAATATTTTAAAAAGCATTGTTATTCATTAAAAATTATTCTTCATTTATCTTTGTTACAGCATATCTACAGTATTAGAAACCTTTTTATTTGTAATTGTATAGAAGAAATAACCAAAAATCTAGAGACATATCAACCTGATAAAAAGGACAATTCTAGATGGGTGAAGAAATTATGTAGAATTTAATTTTTTATTCATGTTTAGGGAGAACAGAATGAACTCCCTGTCTTTCAAAATCTTTAGGCAAATAACAGATCTGTGAAATGAGCTGTGGCACCAAAACAAAGTAAATGAAAAATATATGTGAAAATAACAATAATACTCTTTCTAGTTATTTAAACTGAGCAATATTCTTGGGCCAAGTTTTATTATTAATAAAATGAGAACAATTATTCCTACTACATAGATATATTATGAGTTTTACATGTGATACTCATTGTGGAAATATGCTCTTTACAGTCATACAAATAATCATTTTAACATGAAGTGACATTCAACTTTGTATAACTCTTAGATAATTACCAAATACTTTAACCTGTGGGCCCCTCGCTTTGTTTTTAATCATTAATTATCAATAATTTATTTCCAGTGTGGCATAAGTAATTGATTCATGTGGTAATCAAATTTATATATTCAATTAATTGTCTGTTTGGCTATTATCTATATTATAACTCACAGGAAAAACAGAAGAAAACATTATTGGATATTAATAAAACTTACATATGTACACAAAAGTTTAGTACATATTTCTATCACAACTTCTTTTAAAAAATATTTATTCTTACTAGATTAAAATATTGGAGGGTTAAAGAACATTCCTTACTTAGCTTTGTTTTCCTAAACCATGATAGAGCTCGGCACACAGTAGGTGTCAAATATGTACTTGTTAAATTAGGTAACTGCATGAACTGTTAACAGGAAAAAGTATATATTGTGTATTATGTAAGAAGTCACTTCTTTTTCTTTTATGGAATCTGAATAAAACATTCAGAGATGTTATTAATCTATACTAAAGGAAAATTAAAAGTGAATGTTTACAATATGGAACCTGTTAGAATTTTTTCTTACCCTTCGGGTTCAAGATAGACTTGTGTTACACTGAATTCCAAACTTCAATATGTTGTGCTATATCAAGAAATCTGGATTTCATGGGTTCCACATAATACCTTAATACATTTTTAGACAATTATCATTAGTGGTCATCTGTCAACATTTTTTCAGAATGGAAATGTTTGTCAGTAGACTTATATCTGCTCTATTGTATTATCACAATATTGCAGAGATATTATAATTTTAAATTATTTTCATAAAAATTATAATAACAAATAAGATCAATCATTTTAAAGTACAAGAAAGAAGAGTCTGGACAACATAAAAGCTTGAAATTATGAGCATAATATATCGCATGCCATCTATTTTTTATGCCGAAATACCCTGCTTCTGTTGTGGAATAAAATTTGTAGTTTGTTTAGCAAAGCAGAAAGAAATCCAACACGAATTGATAGAATACAATAAAAAAAACATTTTAGCTGGCTAAAACTTCAAGAACAACATATTACCCAAACTGGTATATGACCAAAACTCTAGGATTTAATGGCTCTATATCATTTTTGTGTTTGTTTTTGTGAAAATTGTCAGAGGTTCTATAGTTATTCCTATTTCACATTTAAAATATGACTCCATTCTCCATCAGAAAAAGCAAAAGATGCAGTTATGTAATGAACCATGCAGTAAATGCAAGAAAAAAAACACATCTCTAAGATTTAGCAAAAATACTCTCTCTTATTTATCTATATAAATTCTTTATCCTGAAAGTCTTATTATCAAATGAAGACCCAGTGATGAGTCTCACTGTATTTTCCTAAATAAAATAGGACAGTTTCTGGAATTTCCTAAGCAAAATCAAAACAAAGCAAAACAAAAACATGGGATTACTTTCATCTTTCTTTGTCTTTCTTTCTTTCTGTCTCTCTTTTCTATTTTTAGTAAGTCAATCTGCCCTAGAGGACTGTATTCTGAATTGCTAGATATAGCAACACTTTTAGTTCAGTGCTGACAGAATCACCATGCGAATAAAATATTTTTAAAGTACACACTCACACATATGCACATATACACACACTCAGAGAAAGTTTTGGAGGAATCAATACTGGCAAGAAAGAAGATACTTAGCATTATTTAGAGTCTACAATTTTATGGGCTCAACTCCTATTACACTTCAGAATTAATAATTCCAAATGGCTCACTGTAAGGAATTTTACTTAAGAATTTGTTGAAACTTAGATTGATTATTAAGATAATATAATTCCACGATGATAAGACTAGTGGGTTTGTGTGAAAGACAAGGCATTAAAAATATGTCTGCTGTTGTAAAGTAGTATGGCGGCAACCACAAATGATGATCATATCTTTAAAAAAAAGACACACACAATGACTGTCTTAGAATATTTCTCGTTTCTCTTTAAAAAATAAAAGTGTATTTAATATTTTTTTAATGTTTAATACTTATAGTAAACATATACAAGCACACAAAGAAACAGAGATTAAAGAAGGAATCACAGAATCAGCACCATGAAGATGGAGAAAAAGGGTATATGTAAATAAATTAGCTTGAGAATATTCCAAATGTATGCTGCTCCCAGCATAATGATGAACATAAGTCACTGAACTAAAAACAATGCTAAGAAAAATTGAATGAGAAATTAAACTAAAGGCTAAATCTTGCTTATCTCCAGTCGACTGATTTGTTCAAGTTGAGAGGACTCTAGTTGGACCTGTACCTTTCTTTTTCTTTCTTTATGCAAATAACATTTTTGAAGCATTTCAGCATTCTCATTAGATACAGGCTGACAGGCCTAGAGTTTACTTTTCCTCAACTCATCTCTAATGAACATCTTCAATACCGCAATGTGGTAAAGAGTACCAGCCTGTACTCTGCATTAAGATAAATATCAATCAGAACCTCACCTTGGATTCTTCTATTCATTGGCGATATTATCTTAGCAAGTTATTTAACCACTGAAAATCTCTGCTTCTACCAAAAAGTGGTCACTTTAGTAATTGTGTTCTTGATTTGGAATATTATTTTGAATGATGTTAACTTCCTTAAGAGAACTATTAGTGAAGATTAGGTTGTCAATAAATTTCAATCATAGTGGCTGCTGCTGTTGTTTTTATTTCCTTCTGTTTTTTTTACTAGTTCTTAACGTTTTTTGAAACATTGCTCAGAAGCAAAAGCCTTTCTGATGAGGTCTTCCATGGTGACATATTATTATTGAGCGACTCAAAGTTTACTCTGCAACATAAGTTGGTTCTTTTATAACCACAGTATTTTTGCTACATTAGCTTCATGTAGATATATAGTCTGTCTTGCTGAAGTAAAGCCCGGCTCAGGCAAATCAAAACTTACTTTTTAAGATAATCACTTTATTCTGATGGAAAGAAAGAATATCTACTGATTTTTCACATTGTTTTAGCATTCCACGGTCTGCTAAATTTTGGCCTTCCATATTATTTTGCAGATTAAGACTATAATAAAAGTGAATTAACTGACAATGAATCAGTAGCAACATACTCCCTTAAATCCTATTCAAATAATTTAAAAAGAAATTGAAAATCCAAAACATAATCTAAAATGTTATTTTTTAGTAATATCTATTAAATTATTTTGGGGCTATTACACCTTTATTATTGTGCCCATTAATGTTCTTAATATTAAAAAATATTAAAAAGCATTTACTTTTTTCACTCTCACTCATTTCAAGATAAGAATGTTTTACTTTCTATTATTTAATCCATTGCCTTGACTGCCTGATCCTTTTGTGAATGTATGTAGTGTATATATCTGAGTGTTGCGTGTGAGTGTGTGTATGTGTGTGTGTGAGAGCCCAAGAGTAGACCCATTATTATCAAAAGGCCAGCAGCACTAAAGGATTGAAGCAGTGACCTGAAGGTTAAATTCCACAGCGGTAATCACTAAGTTGTTCTCCATTATAGTTGTAATAAAAAGACTGGGACTGCTGACATCTTGTACCTCCCATCTAAAACCTTTTAAACTGTTTGGGAAAAAAGCTTTTATTCAAGAAGTGAACAAAACTCTAGGTGTGTGTTACTTAAAGATTTAGAAATTTCCTGTAAGGTATGCTGTTAAAGATGCTCAGAACACATCTGCACTAGAGTAAAATGCTAAACCACACTGTTTCAATTTTATACTCTTTTTCTTGACCTACATAAAGAGTGGACATGAAGAACAATCAAGCTTCACACTATTTTAAAAATTCCTTGATAAAATAAACATATTTGACTTCATCAAGATCCTACCACAAAATGACTAAAGTGTCTATAAGATCAAGCATATTAATTAAACCTCATGGGTCATAAAGTGTTACCAATGATAGTTTTTGTTATATACTTAGTTTAAATAAATTATACCTTCTTTATGTACTTCATTTCAAAAAGGGTTTCCCAAGAATAAATTTATTAAGTGGATTTACACATACTAGATAATATTATCAGCAAACAATAAATTCATGAAATTTGCAATGCATTTTTTAGTTGTAAGTAAAAATTTATTAAAAATTAATTATATTTTACTATAATTTTATATGATATCATAAGGCTTTGCCACTTTTGGAAAATTTTAAATGTGTACAGTAATACAAGCTATAATCTGGAGATACATTTACTCTAGCAATCTATGTAATTTTACCAGCTATCAAGGGATAGTCTTCCACTTCCCCAAGGGAGTCTGTTGATTTACATATGCTCTCACTCTGGTTATTTTTAAGCAACAGAAGTGATGCCAAAATAAATAAATAAACGACAGCAACAAAATGACTATTTGTCCTTGAAAATACACTAAGATTTGAAGAGCAACAAATACCCATGTACAAATTACTTAGGACCGCTAATAGAAAAATATAATGAACAGATGACAAATAGAGTATGATAAAAAGGCAGAAATGTTCCAGCTCTCTGCTTTTTTGTGGAATACATAGTCGAATGATGTAAGTTAAATTCTGTTTATTCCTTGAATCGTTTATCTTTTTTATGTAGTGAAGGTTCTATGGATATTTGTGTACTATAAACAAATATCATTCTTGCTCTCTGGGGATTTTCATCAAGGAATTATAGAAAGTACACTTAATTTGATACTAAAAGATCAGAGCTTACTTTTTGGTTTTGCTAATTACTAATTTTGATGTCTAAGCAAATCCACCAATCCTTTAAGCTAATATTAGTAAAAGTTGTGTAATAATCCTCTCCTCATGGGTTATTATAGATTTAGACGATGTATATAAAAGTCTTTTGTAAACTGAGGCAGTCTGGATACTTAAGGACTATTGCTGCTTTTGATTAAATAACTACGTTAAAAAATAAGAAAGATTTTGAAAGAGACAAAGTAAAAATGCAAACACTTTACCATCAAAGAAGAAAAGAAAATGCTCCATGGAGAAGGAATGTTTGAACTGTGTCCTGAAGGATTTCTATTTACATTTAGCTTCAGAGAATGACCACCATTAGGAAGATTATTCCAGGAGAAAGTCATTCAAATGGCATTTTGAATGAGATAAGGAATTATGGCTTATTTCATATGGGGAAGACAAAATTAGGTTTGAAATAATACCATGTCAAAGAGTAGAGAGAGAATCTAGTGAATCCTGGGTAGGGAATGGAATACAAATTTGTGTGGCTAGAAATAAAGAAGTCTTATATATCTTCAGAAATAGATTGAGGCTGAAAAATATAAGCATTTATTCAAGGTACTTTGGAGAAATTTTTTTTTCTATTTTTCTCTATTGAGCAATTTCACAAGCATTTGGAAAAATCAAAGGTAATCATAGAGTAAAATATAATTTTCATCATTTGCTTTACCAGAGATATTCAGAAGTCTCAGCATACTTGGGAAATATATTGTATAAGTTTAATGAATGAGTAAAATTTGTGAATTCTATGCCATGTCTGTGAAAAAGACAAGAACAAAATGTTTGAGCTAGGAGTAAAGGAAATAGGAATCATGTAAATGTAGGCCTTTGAAACAATTTCCTCTGGAGTCAATAAATAATTCTGGTGTTGCTTGACCTATTTAATAAACCCATAACACGCCTCTATCATCCTCCCTTCTCATTGAATTTACAAAAAGGTTTGGACTGGAAGGCATCAGGTGCCCATTTTCCTAGGCACAGTTAAACACTCAGATGCATTTAAATATTATTCTCATATTAATACTCTCTCACTTATCCTTAGCTATTTATTTACAACTGCCATTTCTCAGCAGAAGAATATATTATATGCAGGAGTAGATATGTTTTACCTCCAGTGCCTCTTTGCAGTGCTCATGAAGAAATGCAAATCAATCCTCTTTCAAAAATGAACTTGTCAATCAGCTGTGAGGAGAGCATTTAACTGACACTCTCCACCTGCTGACCTTCAAAACCTACCAAAACATTTTTTATTTTATTTTTAAGTTGTGGGGTACAATTCAGGGTTAGATATATAAATATTCATTGTGCAGGTACCCTTGTTGATGAGGTGTGCCCCCCACCTCCCCAGGCAGATCTAACGTCAATTCTACCTTCCTGCCCCACCACCATAGTTTCCCGCTATTCTCAATCCTTTTGCTATAGTATTACAGTAGTTATTCAAGTTCCACTTATGAGTGAGAACATGCGATACTCAAATCTTTGTTTCTGTGAAAGATCACTCAGTATTATAAACTCATACCAAAACATTTAAACTGAGGCCAGTCATGCTTTTCCCAGGCAGCCCCTAGGCAATGACTGAGCACAATGAGGATGGTAGAGCTGCTCATTTCTGCCCTCTATGACTCCTCTATGGGAAATCTTTTTGCTGAAGCAAAAAGCACTTTGTGCTTGTTGAGAATTTCTCAGAGCTGCTTCCCAGGATGAGACTCTTCCTGCTCGTCTTTCTTTTTTCTTCCTGTCTTTACACAGGTGTCATAATGCACCATAGTGTAAAGACCTTTTCTGTTCTGTCTACTTCTCCTCCCTCTCCTGTCTCATGGATGTGTCCCTCAATAAATCTCTTAAAATTCTATGTTGGTATTTGAAGATCCAACTCACACAATCTAAGAATAACCAATTTGTAAGAATAAAACAATTTGTAGAATAAATGAATAGATGAATGGATGGGTGAGTGAATGGGTGGATAGGGAGCATCAGAGAATTGCTAGAAGTGAGTGAAAAATTCAACGTGAAGAAGTAAAATATAAACTTGACTGATTTTCTAAACTTGCATATAATGCCAACCTTTAAAAATAAACTATCCTTATCACCAATATTCTATCACTTATTTTTGAAAGAAGATTGAGGAAATAATTGGCAACATGAAATATTATAAAGAAAATATGATATATATATATACATTACATGTATTATATATAATTTTCTAATACCTCTTGAAACTAATAGCATACATATATATGTCATACATCATGACATATAATTTACTCCACACAATAAATCTAGAAGGAAATTAGAACTCTGAATTCTGAAATAACAAAATTAATGTAGCTAGCAAGTGGCAATGATGGAATTTCTGTTTTCTTTGATCCCAAAGATTCAAGGCCTGGCCTTTAATAAGGCACATTTCAATGTTTTTTTTTTAAGTTAGGAATTCACTACAGTAGAGAAGGTTAGGTTATAATTATATCAATATATGTCAACTTTCATATAGTCAAGTGCATAGGCTTTCATTTGTTATAACAAGTTGAATTAAAAAGTGATCTTATATTCTTGTTTTTTAGCTAGTAGCACTTTAGAATCATTTTCATTTAGTTTGAAGAAACTTTTTGAAATATCCTCCCCACTTATAATGTTTCTGTGTGATAAATGTCAATCTTATTACATATCCACTTTGAATACCCCAAGACGTAATTTTAAAAAACCCTACCCCCCACATGTAGTTTGCATCTCCAGCACAAACTCTAAGAAATTAAAGGACAATGTGATGGATGGCAGTTGTCTCTAAGTAAAAGAGTCTTAGAGCTAATGTAATTACACAAATGCTCATTTTATTACATCCTGTATATCCTGAATTTTTGAACAGATGCCATAAATGATCAATTACTTCAGTGACTGGTAATACCAAGTAGCAGGTAGAAACAAATCTGGACTGTGTTTCCCTAAACAGACTTTTGAAACTTTTGAAAGTAAAGGCAGTAATTTTACCCTATTTACCATTTTTCAATTAATCATATGCTAATTGACTTAGTAAGAAATGTGTTGGCTGTCTGACTTATTTAGAATTATCTCTCCAGAGCTGACGGTGAAACCAAAGTGCTCTTACCCACCACATGCGTGCTTGTTAAATCAATAAGTCAGGAAGCATAAGCTTGCTGATGACATAAATGTGTCAATTTTACCCATGTTGTTATAGATAGACACTTAAAATCTGGAGAGATAAATTGGTTTAAAAATGCTGGAGACTGGTGCGTTCATTTTCAGAAGCAATTCCTTTTTTTCTGCCTCTGATTGTATTTGACTTTAAAAATAGCAAAAGTCAGTTGAGTGCCCCAACAATAAGAGAATGTTTGCTGATTACGAACAAGAGATACCAGTTTCGTCACTGTTTTTGTGGTTAGCATAGTATTATTTATCTCTGCATGCCCCCCTTAAATTTGAGGATTTTCTATTTCTTCAAAATAGTCACAGATGGTGGCAGGCAATTACATGATAGTAGGTTTTCCTGAGCAAAGTCTTGGAATGCCAAACCTTATCCTCTGATGTGCTGAGTGATTCACCTTGAAGGGCCATTTTATTTTATGCCCTGTGACCCAGAGCTTTGACATAACTATAATTCCCAGAGGGTCTCATGGCACCAGAAATCTGTCATTCATAGCAACAGTAGGCTGGCTTCTACTATATTAAGTCACATTCTTCTCTCTCTCTGTCTTTTTTGAAAGTAATTTTATGAAAGAAAAAATAATCATTGAGCACAAAAGAAAGTTATTTTCAGGTCTAAGTTTGATCTAGCTATGAGATCTATATATTTTAAGTAAGTTAAGTCAGAGAACATGATTAAAATCAATGTTAAAAAATGTATTGTAAGCAGGCTAGTTTGGATAAGTAATGAATAATATCAAACTTGACCATATTAATGTGACATGCTTTAATGTTTCTATTTGGGGTGTACATGTAAAACCGCACCCTAGCAAGGTGTGTTTTTGCTTACAACAACAGATTTCTTTTCATAAATAATCACAGAAAGTTAATGAGTATTTTTAAATGGTGGAATAAATTCAATAGCCAAAATAAAAATGGAGACATTTCACTGCAATATAGTTAAGCATTTCCTAAGGTAGATGTATTTTAAAGGAATAAAATCGTTTACTTAATTAGCTTAATTAAGCGCACTATTGCACTTGCCTGCTGAAAGGCTGACAACAAGAGGGTAAGTAACGCTTTTGACCCTTTTTGAGCATAAAATCTGGATACAGAAGCAATATATATGTGAAATTGCCAAATACAAACATAAAGCTAATTCAATGTCCTGATAGAGTTCACTCTATTTTAAATTGGTCAGAGAGGGCTTTAAAGAAAAGATAGATAATGAATACAGAAGATAAAATAGAGAATTTCCAGTAATGACCTACAGATTGCAACTGATATAAAGATTCCAGAAATATACATATACATTTATATACTTTCTCATATTTATATATGTCCTGTTTTTAAATTTTCACTCCAAGTTTTTAAATATTATGTGTGATATATGTGTGTATACACACACACATATATACACACACACACATATATATACACAAGCATGCATAAATATGGATAGTAGACTAGATACAATATATAAAGCTACTTTGAATTTGAAAATTTAAATTTTCTATCATCTTCCCTGGCTCATAATTGTCCTATAGCAAAGTAGTATCAATGCTAGTCTAAATTTTTTTTGAATTTAGGAAGGCAAATTTTTTAATGGCAGAATATAAATATATAAGGCAGTGAAGGGCAGTACAGCAGAGAAAGGCTGTCTGCCTCAAGTCTGATTTTTTCAAATCACACATCCATAACAGCCACATCTCTCCTGTAGGCCTATTGTAGCCATCTCTATGGTTTTCAATCTATTCTGCCTTTAAGAAATAACTGAGTAATAATTGTTGTTATTTATAAAAATCTAACTTGCATGGGAAATTGACTTTAATATTGGAAAGACTGATTTACGAAAGATACTAATCATTTAGACAGTAAATCTGTGGAAGGAGTTACCATTGGTTTGCTATTTGAATTAGATGTCTAACGGATTGCATAGTAAGAGCCAGAGATCCTAGTTACAAATCCCAGTTCGACCTCATCCTAGGTCTTTAATTTTGAAAAATATTTATTTTCTTATCCTGTCTTATATACGACAAAGATGACATTAGCAGCACCCTCATAGGTTTGTTCTAAGTTTAAATGGGTTACTATTATTATGATTTGAGATAGTGTCGAGATAAAGCACATGTTTGGCACGACATGTTTTTGTAACTAAAAATACATCTCAGTACCCTTGATGCATAGATAGGCATCATGCATCGCCAGTAGAGGTGCAGAGTGCACACTATTCCTTCAATTTAATTGCTCATATAGTTTATGTTTGGATTACTAGACCATGAATTGTTGGTGTTCTGGTCTACCAGTTGCAAAATACTGGAAAAGTGGTAAATCAAGATTGTCTTTCAGTTTTCTTCCAAATTTCACATACCAGAAATCTATGACAAGACAAAAGTAGCAAAGGAGACACCACTAAGGGAATGTGATCCAACATCAAATAAATCACAACAGATGGTGAAAGATGCTTATGACTTTCAGTACCACTACCGATTTTCTCTTTAATCTATGCAATTTTTATTAAATTCAGAATTCTTGACACCAAGATTTGCTTATTGAGGTCCAAAACATAAAATATCAAATAGAATCTTAGCTCCAACAAGTTAAAGTTTCTACTTATGTGGTCTCCACAGGCAGTCTCTGCAATGATTCTGTTTTTCTCATGCATGTTCAAGTGGCACAAAATATTCCAAACCATGACAGTCTAATGAATGATTAGTATTTACTAATAGAGCTCATTTTCTACATATATTCTATATATCTTGCAATACCAATAAAATAATCATTATGGAACACAAATAATATAAGCAGTGAGACACACACACAGAGTGTTTCATAAAATGAAGGTATTTATTTAATGACAATTTCACTAAGGCAGCACTATTCTGAGATCTCAATTTTGAAGAAACTGAAAAGGTTTAACGAATAATTTAGATTTATTGAATTTTGAAAAAAATGATGTGATCTGGATAGGCAGAATATAGAAGAGAATCAAATGCATTAAAGAGACCAAGATTATAAAGGTGGGGAAAATAAGAGCTTTGGGAAAAAGTTTTACTTAGCAACTTGTCCTGAAGAGAAATGTAGGTATCAAACAGAAGATAAACTTGGTCTTATAAGTAGAGTCAGAACACAGGTTTGTCATCAGTATCAACTTATTTAATAAATATTTACAGTGTTGAGCACCTGTTGTATGCAAGACATTATGCTGGGAATTAGGTAAAACATAACCATCAGTAGTTTGAAATGCAATAATTTTTTTTTCTTCACATCCTCTAAAAACTCATAGTGATTTATGGCAAATTTATCTTGAGGTAGAAGAATCAGATTCATTATTGTTACTGCATTTTAGATCATTACTCCTTTATGTTCTCGTTAGGTTTGATTTATGAATGCGGGTGAGAAACATACAACAGTAAAAACAAAAGAGTGGTTCAAGATGCCCATGTATTTTTTTTTTTTTTTGAGTTGGAGTCTCACTCTGTCGCCCAGACTGGAGTGCAGTGGCTGCTCCAGGCCACCAGAGCCTCGACCTGCTGGGCTCCGGCAATCCTTCCGCCTCAGCCTTCCAAGTAGCCGGAATTACAGGCATGCACTACCACGCCCGGCTGATTTTTTTTTTTTTATTGTAGAGATGAGGTCTCACTGCCCAGGCGGGTCTCGAACCTGCGGGCTCAGTCAATCCACTCACCTCAGCCTCCCAAAGGCGCGGGATTACAGGCTGAGCCACCGAGCCCGGCCCCATGTATTTTTTTTTGAAAATCTTTGGTCAAGGTTTCAGTGACATATAACATTTGCTCTTCATCAATGTTAGCTTTGTCGTCCTCGTGCTGTCTAGTGACAACAGTTATATTTCATTGCTATATTTACCTTTGGAGCATTGCTTGCCAGGCATTACTATGAAAGGTAGGTTTCTTACTTTTGGGGATTGTTACTGGTGTCCCAATTTGTTGACTAATTTTTTCATAGGATGTCAATAACCTTAAATGATGAGAAAGGGCAAAGTGTTCTCTTGTGATAATCTTGGTTTGCACTACTGGTTTTCTTTCTTGTTAGCAATTTAGATGTTTTTGATAGTATAATCACACAATTTTGTCTAGGTAGATTCAAAGATGACCCAAACTATTTATTTGTTTAATTTAGTATTTTATTAGGAGATTAACTTCATTTTTATATTACATGAATCTGCCACTTGTCATTCAGAATATAGGATTATGCTATTTTCTCATGAACCACAGGTATAGGTAGAGTAAGCTAAGAAGTATATCTCCCCCTTCTCTGATAATTTTAAAAGTGTATTTGTCAGACTCAATGGAAACATGACCCTTGGACATATTAGAACTAGGAGATTCCATTTTGAGAATAGATAATACAATGCCCATCTTTGAGAGTAGCATGCAGAGAACATGTAAAAAAAAACAAAAGGTATTGTTTATATAGATAAGGGATATACAAAGTCTGCCAATTAAGTTCATAAACTTTCCAATGTGCACTTATGTTGGCAGCACTGTACAAACAACTTGGTAAGGCTTCATATGCTTGGTATATCAATGTCTCACAGTTGTGTTCATGTCGATGTGTGGCAGTGTCTTACTGATTGAAGTTAATACTGTTGTTGCATTTTTTTAATGAGAATGTTGGAGCTTGAATTCAAGCAATGGACAAACATTAAATTTCTTATCAAACTTGGCAAGAGTGAAAGTGAAATCAGGGACATATTAGTCCAGGTTTATGGGAATAATGCCATGAATAAAATGGCAATTTATAAGTGGATTAAATGCTTTTATGAGGGGAGAGAAAGTGTCACTGATGAAGAAAGGTAAAGACAGTCAATAACGAGCAAGACTGATGAAAACATTGCAAAAGTTCATCGAATTGTGCATGAAAAATGTTGGCTGACTGTGAGAAGCACAGCAGACCAAGTAAATATCAATAGAGAAACAGAAAATTCTTAACTGAAAATCTTGGCTTGAGAAAGGTATGTGCAAATGGTCTCAAAGGAGCTCTTGCATCACGACAATGCACCAACTCACACAGCACTATCTGTGAGGGAGTTTTTAGACAGTAAACAAATAGCTGTATTGGAATACCCTTCCTACTCATCTGATCTGTGACTTTTTTCTTTACCTGAAGGTAAAGGAAATATTGAAAGGAAGACATTTTGATGACATTCAGGACATCAAGAGTAATGCAATGACAGCTGTGATGGCCATGCCAGAAAAAGCGTTCCAAAATTGCTTTGAGAAGTGAATTAGGCATGATATCAGCACATAGCTTCCCAAGGGGTTTACTTCAAAGGTGACTGTATTGATATTCTGCAATGAGGTGCGTAGCACTTTTTCTAGGATGAGTTCACAAACTTAATTTTCAGACCTCATACATACATTTCCATTCATAATTTGGTATGTGGTAGTTGCACCTAAACATTATTGCACAACCTTTAACTTCCATTACAGGCAGCCAAATAAGAGGTTATTTATTTAACAATCCATGGATCTGCTAAGTCTTGCAGAGCTATCTGAGGCGGGATGATCAGTCACTCAAAGACCCCTTTATTTGGCTTACGAATATGGTTTTCTAGCAAAGAGAAATTTTCAGTATGAAGTTTAGAGTTCCTGGCTTTCATGGGTCACCCTTTAGTCCTTCAACTAATGTAGGAACTGAAAAAAATGTAAGATTAGAGAAAAGAAAGTATACTGGATTAGGTGTCAGGAAAGATAATATTAACTTAAACTCTGTCATTCACCAGTTTTGTGACCATGGTTGCACCCTTTACTGAAACTAGATCTCAGTGTATTTATAAAATGAAGAAACTGTAAAATATATCATATTAAATTCTAGAATGATATGACATGACTGTTTTACACTGGAATGAAATTGACAAATCAAACAACCTAATGTAATTGAGTATTTAGAGGGACCATAGCTTCTGAGACTCATAGATAATGTGGAAATGAAATAGTCATATGCACCATTTATTCTATGGTGAAAGGCAAAGGTTGTGTTCTTAAGTCTCCAGTATAAGTCTTCAGAGAATCTCAAAATGTCCAAAGGTTTCCCCAAACTAGCTATTGCCTGGAATGCAGCTTGGAGAATTTATTAACTCAGAGCAGAGCAAAAACTAGATCCTGAAAGGAACTATGGGAGAATTGAGAAAAGAATCTATTTCTCAATGTTTACTTTTTAAGGCACATGAAAATGTAAAATTACAGCACATTTTCAGAGAACTGTAGAAAAGAGTTAACTGAAAATTAAGAAGTCACATAGTTTTTTTTAAAAAAATACATGCAAAATAAACATTTCTCTTTCATATAACATTTCTGCTTGAATTAAGTTTCTATGACTGTGTTTATTAATAGCCAAGAAAGAAAACAAAGAAGAAAGGAGTAAGGGAGAAAGGAGTAAGGGAAGGAAGAAAGAAACAAACGAATAAAAGAGTAAGCTAGAGAAAAGAAAGAAGGGCAGGAAGGAGAGAGAGAAAAAGGAGGGAAACTGAATTTTCATTTGCTTGAAATGAATCTGATTTTAATTTGTTTGCCCCATATCTCAATGAGAAGTTGACTCTTCTTTTACCAATTTAAAAATTATATTCTATTTTATACATATACACAAAGAAAGTCAGTCATATTTTGCCGTCTTCTAAATATTTGCTTGAGTAAAATATATCCATTAGGCAGCATTTATTTACTGAGTTGGCTAGATTCAGAATCCTGTAAATGGCAGAGTGATGCAATGTTCAAAGATTATTGTGGTGTGTTGCATTTTATATTCCCAAGATAGTATTTTTTTTCCTACAAATGCCCTTTTTAAGCACAGCGTATACTCTAAGGGCCCCTGTAAGAATTTAAATGAGAATTCTTCAGAAGAAATAGTGTTACAGAGTATTAACATTTAAACCTCTACTAATCCCTGAATAGCACCAAATATCATTTCTTTTGAATCAGGATACTGTATTATGCTCAAAGAAAGCAAAACTGAGTAAGTAGCATGGAAGGCATAAATATAAAGCATTTGGGTAATTATAGATTTCTAGTCATGCCATCACAATGGATTTTAGTCTAGCTATAATATTTCTGTTTTAAGTTCTGCATTTCATATGGCATATAACCTGAAAACATTTTTTAAAGTTTTTTTTTTAAATACTTTAAAGAAGCAAAACTGAAAACTGTCATAAAGACTTTTAGTAAGAAACATATAATTACATTCTACTCTTTTTGCAAACACTAATTTCTAAAATTAAGCTTTTGGTCATTTAATAACTATAAATTACTAAATATTTAAACCTTGTAATATATGCCTTTCCTTATAACTCAAAAAACATTCATTTTTAATAAAATTTTATGTGAAAAATAAAATTATAATAGATCTGATTTTATAAAGTTTCTATAGGAAGTCTTCTGTTTGAAAATGTAAAGAAATAGAAAATATTTAGGCTTTTCAATATTTGTAAAAGAAGCTACACAGAATATGGCTTCAATGAAGATTTTTCACTCCACTTAATATATTACTGTACAGAAAAAAAAAACTTCTCCCATTGGTACTTTAATTTTTTTCTTTTTACTGCAAATTTAGACTTGATGAAGTAGCAAGAAACATTACATGTATTTATGTTTCACTTGTTTCAAAGTCATATTTGATATGCAACTGACAAGGGATAATGTCACTATACAGAAATATACAATTTAATATATTCTTAATGCAATAGGAACCAGGAAATATATGCAGCAATTTTTGTGCGATTCCTCCATTCAGCAATGGCACTATCATTGAGATAAAATTTAAAGTGAATGCTATTACCAGAGCTGAAAGTTTTACAATGCTCCCTGAAATAAATGTCACAAAATTTGATATATGCAACACATACTACTCATATGTAAATTAGCATATGGGGAGTGTATGTGAATCAATGTTTCTGACATTTATTTCATGATACTCTATAAAATCTTTCAATTCTGCTTATTGTTCTTTTTTATTTCCCTCAAATGAACAAATCCTTCTCAATTATAGGGAAAAGTTCACATTAAAAATGCTGATACACTGGGTACCTCATTTATTTGAAATGGTCTTAAAAGGATGCCCTAGGTTTCATTTTAATAATACTTCTAAGTATCTATGTAAATCATTTTAATTTTCACTGATAATTACTTTTAATTTCCTTTGTTATTTTAGCATATAACATTTAAAAAATTTTTCTTCTTTAGTTTCTCTCAATTCTAGTCAACACTCCACTCCAAGAAGAAATTAACTTACTATTCTTTGCTTGTCCTTACAAAATCATTCATCTGACCATTCCTATTGCTTACATTTTATTGAATTCATTAAAGTTATAATCAAACAATATTTTGTGACCACCATCTTCACATAATATGTTAGGAGACAGAGAATGCTTAAGCAGAGAGGTAATATATATCCTTTCCTCAAGAATCTTGGGATTCTTTACAGGGAATGCAACAAATATTTAAATAATAGAAAACAAAAAGAATATCCCTAAGATTACCATGGTGAGTTGAAAGATCTGAAAGATAGTTGTTACAGAAGATTTTGAAAAATGAATAACATTTTAATTACTTTTTTCCTGAAATATTAAGAATATGTCATTATGATACTAAATATCTGGAAAAAAGCTATACAGAAAACAGTACAATAATATGCAATTGTCAATGCTATGTATATGCATAAACATTTAAAAATAAACTTGAATGATGCAGAATATAATTTTATTACATATAAGTATATAATTTATTTTTTAGCTTACCATAACTTTCAATTATGACAATTTCTAATAAACTAGATTTTAGAAACAATTAAGAAAAGGTGCTCTACATGAAGAAATATTTTAAGCCACATTCAGAATGCAGGCAATGTGCTTAGAAAAGAACAAGTAAATAATTGTGTAAATTGAGGTGAAATGAGATATGAGTAGACAGAGAGTTACAGCCATATTCTTGAGGATCTTCCATGTGATACTGAAAACTTTATGTCTAATAGAGATGGATATGAAGAATCAATGGAAGACTTTGAATAGGATGTACTATAAGGGGAAAAGGTACATTTTTTAGAGCATCAACAGTGTTTTGTTTCATTTTGTTGTTGCTTACGATTTGTTTGCCTGAAATGTATGAGAGCTGTTGGGCAGCTTTCAAGAATTCAATAGAGAAACATGTAAGATAAATTCAAATTTTTGGTTAGACCATACATGAAGGAAACAGCTATCAGTTTATCCTGTGTAGCAAGGAGACTATAATAATGCCTACTTCAGATGTTTTATATAAAATGTTCTTAAAATTGTGTACCTGGTACACAGAAAATAAAACTTAATTTTTTCCTTCATTTTTAGAAGTTATTTTTCAGGTTGGGTTCGGTGACTCAGCCTGTAATCTCGCGCTTGGGGAGGTCAAGGTGAGTGGATTGCCTGAGGCTGAGGGTTCGAGACCTGCCTGGGCAACTTGGCGAGACCTCATCTCTACAATAAATTTTTAAAAAAATCAGCCGGGCATGGTAGCGCGCACCTGTATTTCCGGCTACTTGGAAGGCTGAGGCGGAAGGTTCGCAGGATCCCAGAGGGTAGAGGCTGCAGTGGCCGGGAGTGGCCACTGCACTCTAGTCTGTGTGACAGAGTGAGACTCCAACTCAAAAAAAAAAGTTATTTTTCTTGTTATTTTGATGGTTATAATGGTAAAGAGATGATGGTGATTTTAGAAATAAAAGAAATGATGTTATACATTGTCCCAAATTTAGAAGATTGAAAAGAACTGGATTCATAGAAGTGTGTTAATAAAATAATGTTCCTTTAACAAATAATTGAAAACAAAATTAAACTTATGGTAAAATTTAAACTTGTCTTAAAGAGAAAAGTGAACAGTTCAATATTTGATATGCTGATTTGGAGGCAACATAATTATATAGAAACAGGACTTTCCATCAAACAGTATTCATACAGATCTGATACATACTATCTCTATAAATATTTAGAGCTCCTCCGAAAAGGAGGATTATAAATTCCAGCCATATTAAGCACATATATGACTTCCTTTGGACTATGAATTTTGTGTAGAAATGATATATAATACTCTTGGGAAAAGCTTTAAGAACCAGCATGTGCTTCGTATTTCTTTTTTTTTTTAATCAATATTTTTTATTGTGATTTTGTGGGGTACAGTTAAGGGTTAGGTGTACAATTACGTTTCATTCAGGCACCCTGTTGATAAGAAGTGTTTCCCCATCCCCAGACAGATGTTTGCGACTGTTAATCCCATCCCCCCCCATAGTTCCCAGTACTGTCAGTCATTTTCTTATAGTATTATATTGAATGTTCAAGGTCCATTATATGAGTGAGAACATACGATACTCGGATCTTTGTTTCTGTGAGAGGTCACTCAGTATTATAGACTCTAGTTCCATCCAGGTTGCTGCAAAATTCATGATTTTGTTCTTTTTTATGGCTGCATAGTATTCCATTGTGTATATGTACCACATTTTTTAACCCAGTCCTCTTTTGATGGGCAGCATGGTTGTTTCCAGGTTCTTGCTATTGTGAACAACGCTGCAATAAACATACGTGGGCAGGTATCTTTTTTATAGAGTGATTTGAGATCTTCAGGGTATATTCTCAGTAGGGGGATTGCGGGGTCATATGGAAGGTCGATTTTTAGAGCTTTTAGGAATCGCCACACTGCTTTCCACAGAGGTTGCACTAGTTTACACTCCCACCAACAGTGTAGAAGTGTTCCCTTTTCACCACACCTTCTCCACCAGCTGTTATTTTTTGAGTTGTTGATAATTGCCATTCTGACTGGAGTTAGGTGGTATTTCAGTGTGGTTTTGATTTGCATCTCCCTGATGATTAGTGAGGTTGAACATTTCTTCATGTGTGTGTTGGCTGCTCGGATGTCTTCTTTTGTGAAGTGTCTGTTCATATCTTTTGCCCATTTTATAATGGGGTTGTTTGTTTTTTTCTTTTCAGCACGTTTGAGTTCCTTGTAGATCCAGGATGTTAAGCCTTTGTCAGAACTGGTGTTGGCAAATATTTTTTCCCAGTCTGTAGGCTATCTCCCTGCTCTCTTGATGGTTTCTTTGGCTTTGCAGAAGCTTGTCAGTTTAATAAGGTCCCACTTGTCTATCTTCTCTCTCATGACCTGTGGGTTTCAGGTTTTGTTCAGGAATTGGATGCCAGTTCCGATTTCCATGAGGGTATTTCCTTCCTTTTCTAAGGTTCTTATGGTTTGAGGTTTTACATTTAGGTCTCTGATCCATTTGGAGTTAACCTTTTTGCATGGGGATAGATAGGGGTCCTGTTTCAATCTTCTGCATGTGGTCAGCCAGTTTTGGGGAGAGGAGAACCTATTCAGTAAATGGTGCTTCGTATTTCTTATTGCAAGTAAAGGAGACTCCATCAGTCTACATCCCTATGTGAAAAGTCACATGAAACAGAACTTAAATTTGAACCAGAGGGATATGCAGCAATCATACAAATAAGCTTTTGTTGTTGTGAGGTGGTTCAATATTAATTATTGTTACTGAAGCACAACTTAGCCTTTCCTAACTGATACATTAAGAAGTAGACGAGGCGGGCTTGGTGGCTCAGCCTGTAATCCCACGCCTTTAGGAGGCTGAGGTGAGTGGATTGCCTGAGCCCGCGGGTTTGAGACCCGCCTGGGCAGCGAGACCTCATCTCTACAATAAATCAAAAAATCAGCCGGGCGTGGTAGCGCATGCTTGTAATTCTGGTTACTCGGAAGGCTGAGGCGGAAGGATCGCCGGAGCCCAGCAGGCGAGGCTGCGGTGGCGGGGAGCGGCCACTGCACTCCAGTCTGGGCGACCGAGTGAGACTCCAACTCAAAAAAAAAAAAAAAAAGAAGTAGACGAAAGATAAGAATTTTAAGACAGAATTGACCAGCACTGTTAATCATTGCCTACTCTAGAAGAATATAGTATAAAACTATATATTTATCAAATCATCTGGAGAATGCAATTTTACTGGTAGCATGGATGACAGATTACAGACATCAAAGAATGAAATCATTGTCTTTCCTCCTTTGATTGTTACTATTTAGAATGCAGATGTCATTCTGAGGTTTAACTTTCTTATTTTGCTTTATTTTGTTTTATCTCTTTTTCTGGAACTTTAAAGGGGTTATTTGGGCCTACAATGTTTTAAAATTTACAGTATGGCTTGTTTGGGGTATATCTCTAATATTCAGATAATGCAACTCCAAAATTAATCCTCTAAATTTTGTTTTAAATGTTATTTTTCAGAAGCTTGTCAGTTTAATAAGGTCCCACTTATCTATTTTCTCTCTTATGAGCTGTGGGTTTTGGGTTTTGTAACACAAATCACTCTATAAAAAAGATACCTGCACATGCATGTTTATCGCAGCATTGTTCACAATAGCAAGAACCTGGAAGCAACCATGCTGCCCATCAAAAAAGAACTAGATTTTAAAAATGTGGTACGTATACACAATGGAATACTATGCAGCCATAAAAAAGAACAAAATCATGAATTTCACAGCAATCTGGATGGAACTAGGGTCTATAATAGTGAGTGACCTCTCACAGAAACAAAGATCCGAGTATCACATGTTCTCACTCATATAATGGACCTTGAACATCCAATGCAATACTATACGAAAATGACTGACCGTACTGGGAAACTATGGTGGGGGAAGGGAGATGGGATTAACAGTAGTAAATATCTGTCTGGGAATGGGGGAACACCCCATATCAACAGGGTGCCTGAATGAAACGCAATTGTATACTTAACCCTTAACTGTACCCCACAACTTCACAATAAAAAAAAATAAAAAATAAATGTTATTCTATTTTATATTTTGCACTTTCTTCTCTGTTTGTGCTCTGGTTTTAGTTATGTCCCCCTCAATTTTACTGGTTAAGTTTTTGGTGAATTTAGTTTTAGCCAAGGTATCATAATTTTAATTCTATAAAGTATATTTTTTTATTCTCTGAAAGATACATATATCTTTCTTTTTCATAGATATCATGTATTTATTTTTCCCAGAATCTTAATAACAAATTTTATGAAATGTTCTCTATTCTGAATGCTAAGAATGGGAAAAAGTCTGATTTGGAAGTCTGAATCTTCCTGAGGAATATCTTTTCTGGAAAACTTTTATTTGATACTGTTCAAAGAATGAGTTTCCAGTTGTCTCCTGGGAAGTAAATGAGACAGTTTCCTAGCAGTGGTTATCTAGGGGAGGAGAACTGAGTATTCAACTATGTCTTAAACTCTAAAACATTCCTCTGGTTTTTTTTTAGACAATTTTTATTAAGTAATTCCTGACAATTCTGTGGGTACATCAGTCTATTCTTTGACTTTCCTCACTGCTAGTTCAGATTCAATACCCTTAGCGCCACTGGAAAATTTTCTATTGTCTACCTGTTCTTTAGACTTCAATATTTTATTGTTAAAATTATCTCACAATTTATTAGCCTTTAGGGTTTATAGAAAAGAAAATTTGAATCACTCTTGGCTGCTTTCCTTTGGTGAGATTTCAGAAATTGGGAGCCCAAGAAGTTTTCCTTTTCTTTCTTTCTCTAGCGCACACATATTCACACACACA
>NW_007252987.1:229562-260402 GCF_000164805.1 Carlito syrichta | reverse complement strand
TATATATATATATATATATATATATATATATATATATTGAGTTAAGGTCCCACTGGAGTGCAGTGGTGCAATCATGGTTCACCACAGCCTCAATCTCCTAGGCTCAAGTGATCTTCCCTCCTCAGCCTCACAAAGTGCTGGGATTACAGGCACAAGTCACCACACTTGACCACAGACTAATTTTAATTATTTTTATAAGCTATTTTCTTTTCAGGGAAAAGAAAACACACACACACACACACACACACACACACACACACACACACACACAAACATATTATCATTATCATTTTTATAAATGTGTATATATCCATATATATGCATTCATATATATGTGTGTATCTGTGCTATGCATAGATATATACATACGTGTCCATTCATACATCAAACATAAATATTTATGTGTGTGTATATACACTCATGCATTCCAACAAATCAATACATTCTTATTATCTTAGTAACTTTTATTAGCAGTTTAGTCAGAGTCTCACTCTGTCATCCAGGCTGGAGTGCACTGGTATGCTCACAACCACCCCAGTGTCAACCTCCTGAACTCAGGCAATTCTTTCACCTCAGCCTTCCAGGTGTTGGGAACTACAGGGCATGTACCACCATGACCTGCTAATTTTTTTTGATACATTGTAGAGATGAGTTCTCACCAAATTGCTCAGGCTAGTCTTGAACCCCTGAGTTTAGGTAATCCTCTTGCTTCGGCTCCCAAAGTTCTGGGATTACAGGCTTGAGCCACTGTACCCAGTCATCTTGTTTTTAATAGCATTCATTGACTATCAGGCATGTGATTTAGGTTATTTTCCTGATAATGTTATTACTTTGATAAACTGATTTTGTATATTCTAGTGTATGTTGGTGTGTGTATATCTAATCTTAATTTTTTTCTTAGATATTTATGTTAATTTATTTATACTAAAAATTTTTCCCTAATTTGTCACTTTTGTTCATTTTTAAGACAAATTTTTGTATATAGCTTATTAACTGGGTATACATTTAGTTTTAAGAATGTAACATTTTTATAAACATTTAAAAAGACCTTCACAAGATTGGTATTAAATTATTCTATGTCAGTTTTGCACTTGCTCTTTTATAAATTTAAAACTTATTTGGGTTTATTTTGTTTTTGTTTTTGTTTCTGCTTTTGTTTTGAGTTGGAGTCTCACTCTGTCGTCCAGACTGGAGTGCAATGGCCACTCCCGGCCACCGCGGCCTCAACCTGCTGGGCTCCGGCTATCCTTCTGCCTCAGCCTTTCAAGTAGCTGGAACTACAGGCGCGCGGATTTTTTGATTTCTTGTAGAGATGAGGTCTGGCCAAGTTGCCCAGGCGAGTCTCGAACACGCGGGTTCAGGCAATCCACTTATCTGGGTTTGTAACATAAAAAATTTTCATTGAATTATATAATATTTAGCAAAAGTTAATTTTTCTAATTTTTCCATGAAACAAAACATAGTTTAATTTAGAATACAGAGTAAAATCTTTCATTACTTAAACAATCTGAGTATGAATTATTCTTTAAGTTTTCTGTTTTCAAATAAATATGTACAAGTGTTTATGTTAAATAACTTCAGGTGGGGCTCAGTGGCTCAGCCTGTAATCCCGCGCTTTGAGAGGCCGAGGTGAGTGGATTGACTGAGCCCGCGGGTTCGAGACCCGCCTGGGCAATTGGGCGAGACCTCATCTCTACAATAAATCAAAAAACAAAAAAAAATCAGCCGGGCGTGGTAGCGCTCGCCTGTAATTCTGGCTACTCGGAAGGCTGAGGTAGAAGGATCGCAGGAGCCCGGGCTCCAGCGGGTAGAGGCTGCGGTGGCTGGGAGCGGCCACTGCACTCCAGTCTGGGCGACTCCAACTCATAATAAATAAATAAATAAACAAATAAATAACTTCAGAATCAGTTAGCCTTTATACATTATATTTTATTGGTCACTCCTTGGCACATCTATGGCATCCAATATTTCTGGTGTCATTAGCTGGCTTTTATTGGGTAAGTTAGGTTTTAATCTAGCTGACAATGCTATTGTTTAGTATCTTGAATCATATGACTTAGTGCAATCTCTCCTTCCCATAACTGTTCACATATCAACAACCTAAATTTAAAAAAAAATTACAGTCAACTTTTTATTCTTTACTATATGAAGAGATTATATAAGTTGTAAAAATAATAAAATAACAAACTTTTTAAAGCTTTTTTTTTCCTATATAAGCAAAAAAAAACAACCCAGAGAAATCTGGTTAGTCCATCCCACATGCCCTAGATCTTTGAACTGTGGCAATCATCAATGCTGCAGACAGGAGAATGCCTGATGGTAAGGCTTTCTACAATCTTTTGAAGAAAAAAGCATATTATATACTATGCTATACGTAGTATAACTTATTTGTTTGGCAAAGTAATTTGTAGAAGCATCAGAGCAGCGAATGGGTAAGAAGAACAGATTCTCAGTGGTCTATAGTAGTTTATATCTTGAAACTGCAAGAACTATAAGTGAAAGGATAAACAATGTTTGTAAAGAAACGGTACTACTGCAAATTAACACGGTGCTATTTGACAGCATTTTAATGGAGAAACATATATTAGCTCCTAGTATTTTTTTCTTGAGACAAAATTTGTAAAAATATTCCTAATATAAAGTTATCAATGTTGTTACTTTTGAACTTCAGGAGAAAATAGCTCTCTTGCAAAATCTGCTTGATTTGCCATTTAAGATTTAATTTAAACCATACAAAACGATATTTATAATCACCTACTAATTGTAAGTCATGCTGTGGGGACTACATTACTTTTTTCAATAAAAATATGTGTACAAACATAAATGAGTTGTGGACAAACTCTAGACATGTGTTACTTATAGTCAAAATTCAGACTAATTTCACTTTAAAATATATTTATTCTAGTTTCCAAGAGATAATCAAACATGGTCTGAGCACATTAGAGAGAATAAATAGCCTGCAAAATTCATGATTCTTAAACATCATTCCCAAATGTTTATGTGCTTATTTTTTGAGTACTAGCTGCATTTTGAAGTACATCTTCTGAAAATTCCATCAAGAGCTTCATCTGTGTACTTATAATATATGTTCGTTGAAGGAAGAGATATTTGGGAGATTCATGAAGCTTTAGGAATTTAGCACAAAAGCGGTCCTGCTGATAGAAATGAACTCTTTGTAAACGAACATTGTGAGTGCATGAGGTCGTACATCATGGCAGATCAATAACCTGCGTGATGTACGGTTTCATGGCAAACTTTCTCATCTGAGTACAACATATAATAGATCTATAGGAAAATAATTCCAAGCATAAAGTCACTGGCAAATAATTGTGTTTGAATTATTTCCATTGGATATTTTTCCTCTGGTATTTCAGTTCCGTTTAAATACACACAAAAAGTATAGAGCTATAAAATTTAATCAGGCAAAGGAGAATTTGGAATATACTTGACCTAGTTTCTATGAAAATACTAACTTATCGCCAGGCTCGGTGGCTCAGCCTGTAATCCCGCGTTTTGGGAGGCTGAGGTGAGTGGATTGCCTGAGCCCGCGGGTTCAAGACCCGCCTGGGCAGCGAGACCTCATCTCTACAATAAATCAAAAATTAGCCGGGAGTGGTAGCGCACCTCTATAGTTCCAGTTACTTGGAAGACTGAGGTGGAAGGATCACCAGCAAGTTGATGGGGGTGGCCATGTGTGTGCTACTGCACTCTATCCAGCCTGGGCGACAGAGTGAGACTCCAATTCAAAAAAAGAAAGAAAGAAAATACTAACTTATCAATTATTTTGCTTAGGAGATTCTCCCTTTCACTCTGGATAATTGTGTTTTCTTCTTCATTTGGCCACCAATTACAGACCAAGTACAACCCAATAAGACGTTTCCCTTTCAAATTCTGAGTTATGCAATAAACATAACCTTTATTGTGTTTCAGATTCAGTTTAGGGTAATAAGGGTACAAACATAAAGGAAACTGACATTAGTGTTTTTAAGTTGTGAAGGCTTTTGGGGAGACAAACCATATAAAAACCTCTTCTAGAACAATGTAGTAGGTATTTATGAAAGTTACATGCCAGATGAACTATGAATGGAGAGCTGTGTGCAGCTCTACACATCATGAAAGGCTTTGCAAGGAAGACAAAGTCTAGGGTGATATAAGCAGGAATGAGAAGTTAATATCTTAGGAACAATGGTGGGGATGGGCAAAGCAAGGGCAAAGGCACGGAGGTGACAGAGAACTAGCTATGCTATAGAAACTTCATGATTACCTTAGAAGCTCATCCAAAATAAGAAACTACCTCTAAATAAAACTCAAAGAGAAGTACACAAGGTCTTAAAACTCTTATAACCAGAAAATGGCAGATCTGTCACACCTCAGTCCTTGGAAATGAATCCGAACCTTTCAACATAGGTGTAATTAGAAAGTTAATTGTCTTAATGGTATTAACCAATCATCATATATTTGGTTGTAAAGCATCAAATTGCCACCTCTTCTGCATATGTGGAAATCTTTCCACTGTATGAGTCTTACTGGGTAGCAGAACTCATCTGTCCGTATAATATCTCACTCAGCCAAATCTTCATCTATGGTGCAAGCACATCTTGACTCAGACAATCAGACACAACCACTCAGCATGTGGACAGAATAAAGGCAGTGAAAAATTTATCCTGGGGGTAGCAGAGAGAGCAGTAGCAATACTTAGTTTCCAGTGTTACCTTGCAATGGTACTGTTAAGCGTTGACATAATCTGTAGTGCAAGTTATGGTATGTGACATTCAGCAGTAGTGATAGTAGTTCTCATCAGATGGTTCTCACTGGACTGATTTGTCCAGGGGAATTGCCTTCTAAAACATTTTCTATATTTGCCCAATTTTCCATTCACTCCTACGGATACTGTGAACTATTCCAAATCCTTTCCATTAATTTCCTTACTGTTTAAAGTTATCAGAAGTACAAAGATAAGCACTTATACCTGACAGTTCACTTGATACATGCATATCACAGTGTGACTGCTGACACAAAACGTTCACATTTCTATGGACAATTTGATTGACTTAGGACATAATTCACACCTACGGGCTTTATGCCAATGTTAACCTCATTAAAAATCTCTGTCTGCTCCTTCATACTGGTGATCAAATGACAACATACATGATACATAAAGTCATTCTCATTTACCTTGTTTCTTTTGTCATACCATGGAAGAAGAGTTAAGTACCCATTAAGGAGTTGTGCAGGTAGAAAAGATAGATGAAAATTATAACATAAAAAAGTTAAGTGGATATTCAACCCAGTGGATATTCAGTATACTTGGAGAGCATGCTATATAAGACTGAATCATTAGAGGTGAGGCTGGCAAAGAGGTAAACAAGGGTTAGATGTAAAGAAGAGTTTATGTTAAGCTATAAGCTTTTGATTTAATCTTGTACACAAATGGTTCTCAATTATTTGCCAACAAATCTTCTAGAAATGTAAAAATAAAAGTAAATAAATAAAATGCAGATTACTTAATCTCAATTCCAATGATTAAGACTTAAATACTTTGGACAATTTAAAGTAAGTTACATAGTAACACATTTGGAGAAAAGTCACTTAGGTTCTGTGACAATGTGTTCATTTATTTAGTTAGTCATTCAGCACATTTAAAATCCTGGTTGTAGGGTTGAGAAGAAAGGTAAAAAATTCTCATTGAGAGAAATGGACGAAAAGCCTTCAATGGACTTGTTGGGTGACACTAAGTGTTAGCCTACAATTTGAAATTATGAATCTCAAATGAAGCCAGCTAGTATAATTGTGATTTTTCTCAAGCAGACTTCAGTTTTGTGTCTGCAGGCAAAGGGTAATCAAATACTTAAATTTAACCTGAACATTTATTTTACTGAATAAGGCAAATACTTGAAAAAAGATAGAGAATTTGAACACAAATAAAAATTACTGATTTTAATGATCAGCCTTGAAATCTTTTAAGTTAGGTGAATAAGAAAATGAGGACATCACAAAGTGGAGTGACAGAAAAAATGAGATAAAACTCATATGTTGTAGGTGCTGATGGATAAAACAATTTTAGAATTTGGGATTCTGGAAAGCCTAAACAAGAAATATTTGAGGTGGTGGCCCGAGAGGTGGATGTATAAATAGTAAGTTGTGACGAGTTTCCATTTTTACTAATGTCAAAGTCTGAGGTATGAGTATGAAAGCAGATTGTTGATGTTGAGTAGACGATGAAACCATAAGGGGAAAAGATTTCAAAGTAGTGAGAGATCAGGGTAGTTGAGGAATAATCTATGTGAGTAATGAAATCACCAAGAATTATGACAGGTGTAATATCAGAAAGTTGAATATTGAAAAAGAAGGGAAAATATTCAAAGAATGAGGTAGAGTGATCAGGGTCAATAAACAATAGCAGGATGGAAGGATTCTCAGTGCAAGGAAAACAGTATATGCCAAAAACCACATGAGCTCAAATAACTCCAATGATTAGTTATTTAAATTAATTTGAATTATAAAATATTACAGTCCTTGAAAATGACTGAATGTGAATGTCATCTTTAATTCTTCATAACTAATGAGTAGCAAACTCAGAAATTTTTTTGGGGGGGAGGAGTGGTTTTATTAGGGGAAGGGTGAGATTTAGATATTTAAAAGACTTTTACAACTTGATGGAAGTAGTTGTTTATGAAATCATTTGTATATTTATGGTCTTGTTTTTTCTTGAAATTTATCACTAAAATTTATCTGATGACTAAAAGTTTCAAAAAATCATTAATTATTTGGGAAATAAATGAAGAGAGAAAGGAGAAAGGAAATAAAAGGGTGATGCCATAGTTTAGATGTTTGACCCCCTAAATCTCATTTTAAAACTTGATCCCCAGTGTTGGGAGTGGGACTGAGTGAGAAGTATTTAGATCATGGGGCTGAGTCTCTCATGAATAGATTAATGCCCTCTCTGGAAGGAGGTGTGGGAAGTGAGTTCCCACCCTTTTAGTTCTCTGGAGCTGGTTGTTTAAAAGAGGCTGGAACCTCTTTCCCCCCTCTCTCCCATTTCCTCTCTTACAATGGGATCACTCCCAGCTTCTCTTCAACTTCCACCATGAGTGGAAGCAGCCTGAAGACCTCACAAGATACCCAATATTCCTGCCAGCAAAATCGTCAGCCAAATAAACTTTAAAAAAAATTTACCCAGCCTCAAGTATTCCTTTATAGAAACACAAACATTTTTTTTTAAATGGTAGGTGATAAAAAAAAAAAAAAGATAACTGAAGAAAAGAAATGAAGCTGTGGAGGAAGAAGAGGTGGAAGAAGAATGAGAAGTAAATAGAACAAAAGTAGACATTGAAACTCAGGAAAGTCTGAATGAAACAGAAGTGATATTTTCCATAGGTAATTAGGCAAGATTTGGAAGAGACAAAGAGAAGAGCATAAGCATTAATTAATATGCCATTTTTATGAGAAAGAATTTTCTGAGGTGGAATTATTTGAAGAGTGAGCAGTGAAAAAGCAGAAGGAAATAGTGCACAGCATGTGTGATGCCCAGGACAGGCACAACGTGTGGAAGAATCATTTTAGTCGACAGCTTCCTATGCACACATCACACTGCAGAGCTAGCCTGGGATGGTTTAATTGCCATTGTTTATGCTGGGGTGTGGCAGAATGACATTGGGCTAGGCTAGGGAGAGGGAGGCTATCTAAACTAAACTTGAATGTGCAGGTTTTCCACAAATCAGGTCTTTGTAACTTTATGGAGTGGTTCATTGAGTTGAAGGTTTAATGTTCCTTTTCATCAGTACCAATAAAGTTTAAAATGGAACAAAATTAAAAGAATCTATGGGATAAAAATTACTCTAAATCAGTGTGGCTTTGAACTTGTCTTCAAATTGTATATAATATCACATCGTGGCATTTAAAATAGAATGTGATTCTTCTTAACACTGGTGATTATACCTGGCAGAAGTTTCACAAAACAATGTCATATTTACCTATATTTTTTTATTTTAAAACATTTTCAATTGTTTGTGACATCCTAAGTGTGTGTCTGAAAATGTGAGAGCATGTATTCATTGAAGAGTCATTCTGACTATTCAAGAAATAAAGGTCACTTGATATTTAGTTAAATGAACCCTGAAATGATTATGACTAAAATAATTTTGAAAAAGAACAGACTGGACCATAGAAGGTTCCCATAAAAAAATATTTATCAACTAGGTTTCTTGTTGATAAGCTCTGAAAAACTGACAGAGTTGCCTAAGAACAAAAAAGAAGTGCAGTACAGAAAGCCACAGTGTTCCAGAACCAGTCTTATAAAGACAGGAGCTTGGATGTTTTTGGTGCCCTGCATTCCATTCCCTGGGCTAATTCGTGATTTCTGTCACAGCTGTGCATGCTGACAGTGTCCTGCCTTAAATTAGTACTCACATATCTCCACTTTTATGCCTCAGGGTTTTCTCTGAAGCCTGGATAGTCTGGTCAACCAGCAAGTGTAGCTGAGAGGGCAGGGGAAGTCAAAGGCCCTGGACACTCCTTAACCAATGGGGAATAATTGTTGTGGATAAATGTCCCAGCTTTCAGACAGACCAGGTTCTAATACATTCCATTCACTTTTTGAGTATCCACTCTTGTGCCTAATGCAGAGACCTAGATTTAAACACCTTGGTCTTTTTCTGACTTTTTTTTTCTATTTCAATCTTCTGTTCCTTCATCTTTGTTGTATGCAGTTAAATTCTCATTTCAGTATCTGCTTTTGAAACATGGGGCCATAACTACTGGCTCCCTAAAGTTTCACTGAAAAATCACTGACACACGGCAAGATTTATTAATAGGGGAAAAAAGGATATAAATTTTATTAAATGTGTACACATGGCAGGCTTCAGAATGAAGATCCAATTTCCCAAGGAGTTACTGAAACTTAAATACTATCTCGAGGTAACAGGAAGAATGGGCTTACCTTCTAGTAAAACAGGTTATGGGTAGGGGAGGAAGAGGAATTCTACTGAGGGGTAACATAGGGTTTGAAGAATGAATAGATGGGGAAAAGAGAATGACTAGAAAATAGTTATCTTTGGAAGCTGAATGAACCTGAGAAACAAGCATTATACTTGTCAGAAGTTCTGCTCAAGTGTGGTCTTATCTTGCTCTTCTTTTCTGCACTAAAAAGTGAACAACAGGAAGGGGAAGCAGCTTCTCTGTAACTAAGTGTAGGCAGCAAAGACCAGTGACAAAAAGTCATATTTTGGAGTAAATTTTCCTGCATCCCTTCAGAGGAAATCCAGATTAAGATAACAGGAAATAGGCAGTGATGGTAATGTTGATAGAAGTAACATGCACAAGACTCAAATATTGTCAGTCTTGAGTCACCACCTCAATTGCCCAAGGATTCAGTATCTTTTTGTTCTAGCTTGGATCATGGGTGCACTGACTGACTAGGTGATGATAGCATTTGATTCTTATTGCTGCTGTAACAAATGATCATAACTGAAAGAACATAACATGAAGTCAATATACTCAATGAGCAGTCATTTTAACATTACTTAGATCTGTCTTGTTTCTCTAGCAGTTCACTTTACCCTCTAATCACTAGCCAAGGATAGTTTCTCAGAGACAGCTACTGACAATTGCTTTACAACTCCCTCCTCAGCTTGTTTTGTAAACAAGCTAACCTAATCAGTTCTTCATGACCTTCATGGCACAGACCCCATAAACATGGCAACTGTCATGTGACTAACCCATCCAGCTGCCTGCTGTCCATCACCTGATGTCAGTACCTGTGAGGACTTGCCCTCCATGATGATATGGAGCAGATTACCATCCAATCTCCTTAATGACCTGCCACCATCAAGGGAAATGTTTAAAAGCATTCAACCTCTAACAGCCAGCAGCAATTGCTTTGATAAACTCTGGTGTGTCCACTGGTCTCTTTGAGCTATGGCTGCCATGTTTCTTGGCTTTGGCTCCCACCCCTACCTTGGAGAGGTGGATATCTCATTCTCTCTCTGTCTCTGTCTCTGTCTCTCTCTCTCTCTCTCTCTCTCTCTCTCTTCATTTGCCACTGTTTGGCGAAGCTATGGTCTGATCATATGGCTCCTTGAGCTACGGTTGCCATGTTTCCTAGTTTTGGCCTCCTCCCCTACCTTGGGGAGGTGAATCTCATCTCTCATTCTCTTTCTGTATAATTTACTTTCTAAATAAACTATATTTTCCCAATCTAACTTCAGTGCAATTCTTTGCATCTTTCCTGGGACACTAGATCGCAAATCAGGAATAACCCCAGTGGGGGGTCTAACCTACCAATAACATTAGTGGCTTAAGACAAATTTATTATCTTATATTTCTGCAGGTCAAAGTCTAAAATACATCTTGCAAGATTCAAATCAAGATGTCAGCAGGGCTACAATCCTTCTTTAGGCTCCAGGAAAGAATCTGTTTCCTTGCCTTTTTTCCAATTTCTAGAGACCACCTACATTCTTTGGCTTATAAACCCTACAGTCATTTTCAAAGTATCCTTTCCAACCTCTGTCTCTGCCATCATTTCTCCTTCCTGACTCTGACACTTCTGTCTCCCTCTTACAAATCCTGTGGAATTATATTGGTTTACAGAATGATCTTTAAATCCACAGATGGCTAACTTAATCAGATGTACAAAGAGCCTGTGCCATGAAAAGTAACATTTTCATGGGCTCCAGGGATTTGGACAGGGTCATCTTTGGAAGAGGGGGAGGTATATTATTTTATCTACAAAGGTAGAGTACTCTGACTGACCATGACAGTGAATGTTAGACAATATGGGGAAGATATCCCTCTTAGAATAAATATGGGGAGCTGGCAACTGAAGATAGAGTAAGAGATGCCAGAAATCACAAGCAACAAATATTAGGAAAAAAATTCTACTCATTTGAGGACACTGATTAACTGTCTTCTAAATCAGTTATCTGTTAGACTCCAGAAGAACCTAATGTTAGTCCTACAGACTAAATATCTTGTAGCCCACTATACTCAGAAAGCTTGGGCAGGGATCAAGTTTAGAAGAAAATGCATCTCCTTTGTCTAATGGTAAATTGAAAATTGGATTCAATAATGAGGCAAGATATTCAGTGTAAGCTACATAGACATAGATCAATTCTGTGTAAGCAATTTTAAGTTTTAAAATAAGAAAGCGCTCAGATGTCTTTCTTACAGGCCTGACCACCCTATGACTAAAATGTGGACTTTTCTGTCAGCCTCACCTCCTCAGCTCATCAAAGGAAAGCCCATTCAAGATGTAGAAAGTGAAAATCAGATCACCTTTTAAATTATGGATTAGCATAATAATCAGTCTATAAAGTTCCCTGTCAAAGGCAGGATGCCTGTTTAGGGAAAGGTCACCCCTTAGTACATCAGAGATGGGGATGGTAATCTCTCTGGAGCAGATACCTGTAGCTTACCCTTTTTAGCATGATAATTATTGTGTAACTATATTAAGCTTCTTGTATAAAACGAAAGCACTGTCTTTCCAAGTCTCCCCTGCCATATCGTGTTTTTCTCTCTCTCATTCTTTTTCTAGTAAATTCTGTTTTAAAACTAAACTAGCTGCTCTGAAATTCCTTTCAGCAGAGAGTCAAAGAAACCGTGAGTGTCATGCCACACCCCACTGGGCAACAGATAATTAGTAGAAAACTCAAAGAGGTAATATGTAGAAATCTCAGAGAGCAAACAGAATTTCCTTTTGATAAATACATACTTATCAAATGCAACACCTGACCTTTACAAACAACACCTGTGTATATGCACACAGTCACACCACCTCCCCCACCTCCCTCCACATACTCAAATATTTAGAAGTAGTTCCATTTGGGTGTGGTCTGAGAATTGTGGAAATGTGCATGCCCTGGGGGAAAATTATAGCATGACTGTGAGAGCTGCCTAATTTTCTAACACCTTATATTGTGTCTTCTTCTTCCGTGCAAGCCCTTGCTATGGAAACTATCTCTGGTTGCTAATTAAATGTGCAACACAGGCCTTTTCCATTCAAACTACTGACATGATTTCGTTGTCCTCCTCTCACCTCTTCAGCTAGAAGGCCATTCTCAGTCCTTGCCTCCTTTCTCATTTGTCTGCTAAAAAATGTTTAATCTTTCAACACACAACTCATAAGCATTCTCCTATTGGGTGTTTTTATCTGTCTCCACACAAGAAACAATGATTTCATCTCCCTCTTTCTCTTCTCATATAATTAATTCCATGTATAGTTCATTGTTACTGTAACCCTGATTTAAACACCTACCACTTATCTGGATAGCTCTTTGAGATCAATGTCTATCACACTGTCTATCAAAATAAATAGTTGCAATAATGATTTTAATAAATTACAATGAATTTTATTGGAACTCATTGAAGCAAAAGATACAACGTGGTCAGATTACAGAACGTTAAGGCATTCAATTATTTTTCTGACCATCAAATAGTCATCAGAGTTCAACTGCAAAAACATGAATCTACCTCTGTTGTCAATGGAGAAAGAAAAATAAAATACAGTTGGAATTGGAAGTCTAATATATTCCAGATAAGAAAAACTGCAGGACAGAACTAGCACTGTGGCTGTGAGAATGAGTATATTGCAAACTTTGAGAACATCTTTCCATTTAAACTTTTTACAAATTATAGTTATTTTAAAAAATACTTGCTCAGGTCAAGTTGTTCAAGAAAAATTTCATTCTGACATATGGGAAAAAACAAAAATGTTCTCCAGATGTTAATCTGCACTGCAGCGACAAAAGAATCTTTTTGCTGTTACTATGTTTAATTCTTCTTCATAGGACTCCAATTACATTTCAAGTTGTTTAATTCAGTCTAATTTTATGAATTTGCTTTAAAATTCTTTCTGGGAGTTCTCTAGGCAGTCTCCTGCAGTCTTTTGTAGCTAATGAGTGTTAACAAAATCATTTGTTGTTATAGGCAACAGGAGTGTTTTTCAACATACTGTTAGTCCGGTGATGTTAACACACTTTGATTATTTGAGTCCACTTGTTCCTTATAATGGTTACCTTATAATTGATAGAAAAAAATATTTTTATTGGCTAGAAAAAAATGTGGGAGAACATAACTTCCTTCCAATTTTGCTTTTCAGCTTAAAAGGGATAGAAATAGCTTTTAGCACTCATGTCTTATCTCATTTTTAATACACTTCACAAAGTAAATCAGTTAGTTCTTATGCCATTTGTGGAAATTAGATATTTTGTAGGTTTCAAAAGTCATTTTTTTTCTTTTTGAGAATTTAATTAAGTACTAACTAAATTAGTGCTAGAGAAGGAAAGATATGACTTAATTTTAAACTAGGAAAACATTTTTCTAAACTATAAATGAGTTTCCTTTTGAATTTTATATGAAGTATAATAAAGTGTTATAGCAAAGTTCTGTAATAGTTATGTATTTTCTTCAATGATGACAACACAAAAATTGCTCATCATTAGCTTAACTCTTGAATAAAAATTAACTTCACAAAATACCAACTAATAAGTATGGAAGGAATAATAGATTTTGGCAAATAGCCATTTCACAGAAAACGGGTAAAAATTATTCAGGAAAGAATTCTGAATTGATCCTAAACTTTGGACAGACTATTGTTGGAAAACAGGTTACTTGCACAGTTTCAAATTTTCACTTCACAGATTAATCGTTACTTACAAAAGGGAACTGTATAGCTTTACAATATAACAGTCAGGTAGACACCATTTCAATTATGTGATGGAGCTTAACATGGCCAATAATGAAACTAATTGACGTTACATGCCTTAAGACATGATAGCTTGAAAATAACAATACGACCTGTTTGATAATCCTATTTAAAAAAAGAAAAGACCCTGAATCTAATCCTGTGGAAACAATCAGGCAGGCCCAAACTGTAGGATATTATACAAAACAAATGAGCTGGAACTTTAAAAATATAGCAATATCATGGAAATATTTTCAAATGTTCTCTCTTCTTAATTTCTGAGAGCCTATCATCAACTTTTCATTCCACATCTCAGTTGTTTCTATCTCCTTTGCTAGTTTTATTCTTGCTCATTTCATAAAGTGGATATTTCCAAGGCTTTTTATCTTCATCCCTTGTTGTTTCTCACTTCACACATTCTCCGAGGCTTATTTTACTTGGTATTTAACATTTCTACTATCACTTTTGTAAAAATGACTCTAACACACAGATACCTAAACTATCCTCACAGCTATGCATTCAAATATTTGCCAGCATTCTTTAACTGGATATTCAAAGAGTTCCTCTAATTTAATAGATACAACATTGAGCTTGTTATCTTATATCCAAATCCACTCACATATTTTTATTTATTATAAGTAGCCTCCTGTTGCTTAAAGTCTGTAGACTCATCAGGAATCTGTTGTTTTTTATTCAACATTTGTTAGCAAATGAAGTTCTATCAGATTTTCCTCCAACCTTCTTTCTACTCAGCTTGAATTAATCTTTAAATTCTTGAAGGATGACTCTAGAATACCACACACATACACAAAAGTTGTTTCTTCTTTTGCCCATTCCCTTTCTCATTAGCCAAGTCCCCTGGATGTATTACCTTCTTGGGAAAAGAGTAATAATTTCTGTGTGTCTGGTCTTAGTCTCCAGTCTGCCACCATAGTGATTTTTCTTCCATATATATCTTATTTTTCATTGTCTTCATCAGCATTCATTTGATCCTAAAAGTCTTCACAATACATTTGAAACTTTTATGCATAAGATACGTTATTTTTTATCTGCCTTTGAACACTCCTCTAGATACATCTCTACTTGTCCCCTTAGTTTTTATACATAACAATAATTGTGCTTCTTTGCAAAAGCTATGATTTCTCATATCTCAAACTTTTCCTGAAGTAGTTCTTTCTTCCTGAAAGTTCTTCCTGTGAATGTTCATCTGGCAAACTATCTCTTGAATTTTAGTTCAGATGCTGTCCTAAGATTTTCTAGGCTCATTTCAGCTCTATATCAGGCACACCACTCTTATGCCGTGTCTGTTTCTCCTGGATTTCAGAAAATGCATTATCGGGATGTAATAGTTATTTTACATATCCATCTCCTCAACAGAGAACAACAGTATAGAGAAAGAAACAATAGTTTTATTTTTTATCTGTATGTTCAAATCTATTGCATCTGGAGTTTGTTGACAATTGAATCTGGAGTTTGTTGATAAATAAATGCATTAAGGGACTTCCAGGAAGATGGGGGCATAGCCAGTCAGACTGAACAACTCCCTATGTGTGTGAATGACTGTATTGACAATTCGGCATGTGTTTCTGTGTGTAAGTGGGAGAATGAGACTGAGTGGGTACTTGAGAGCAAGTGGCCAAGGTCCTCCTGGTGAAGTCACTGGTGCCACAGCTGCTCTGCTTGGATCCTAGCACTTCCCAGAGTGCAGAAATTAAGTGCCGTTTTCTAAAATTAGTAGAGCTTTTCCTGGGAATAAACGCTGGAGCACTTGCTGACTCCACAGCACTGGGCTGAACGCTGGCAGTGAGGGATGAAGAGAGAGCACAGCAATGGAGCCTGAGGCAAAGTCCTGAGTAAACAGAAAGGGAAGCCACAACAAGTCTGGACTGGGCTCCAGAGCCTAACTGTTGTGTCCCAAGATCCAGAGCTGTGGACCCCACAGGTGGCAGGAACAGCAGCCTGCAGAGAAACTGAGCAGACTCTCTAATGTCTGAGCAGAGAAATGCTTCAGAGTGGCCTCTGTGAACAACAGAACTATGCCTTGAAACCAGGTGCTGATCTCTGTGTTGCACTGGAACTGCTCTTTGAGACCTCAGAGAACATTTTTACCAGTGCACAGGCCCTGGTGGGTAACAGCAGATGCAGAACCCCAGAAGATTCACCCTCTGCCATAAGCCAGCTGCTGGGTGATAGATGCAGACAGTGGAACTGCCTGAGAAGGAGGCTGGTGAGTGTCTAAATCACCTCTCTCCCTGCCCCCTGTGCCTAGCAACAAGCAAAAGAGATCAGGAGTGCGGGGCGGGGACAGAAGACCCCATTCCCCCTGCCAAGAACTGTATGCCCTGGGAGCTGTGACAATAGTGGGAGAGAAAGGAAGGGGTGAGATCCTGAGAGGTGCTGTGTCAATTTATTGCAGCCTCCTTTCCTCACACAGACTTGTGACATCTATCAGTTGCAGGCAGCATTGGATGAAGATTCTAAAATCTTAAATTCCAACAGTGAATAGGGAACCTGCAGTAACAGCCCTGCAGTCACAGAATCTGTCAAAAGTGGGAACTCCCACAAGAGACATACTAAAGATGAAAACTCTTTATCAACACTTTTTGGGGGATGTATTTGTTTGTGTGCTTGATTATCTCATTTGGTTGCAAATGAAATTGCCATGGAGCTAGACAGATTCAAGAAAGCATACTTAGAAATAACAGAAATAAAGAACTCCATCCAAGAAATAAATAACAAATCAACAAGCATGGGAAGCAGAATTGACCAAGTGGAAGAATGAACCTCAGAGATGGAAGACCAAAATATGGTATTAACCCAATCTGTTAAAAATATAGAAAAAAAAAAAAACTTAAGAAGAAAGAGGAAACCCTCCAATAGATGTGTGATTTTTATCAAGAAACCAAACCTACATCTGATTGGAATACCTAAAATAGAAAGAGAAATGGAAAATACCCTGAAACAATCATTCCATGTGGTAATTCAAGAAAATTCCTTCATCTGGCCAGAGAGACGATTCAGAGATTTGGAGAACCCCTGCAAGACTTCTTATGAGAAGACCAACCCCTAGACATACAGTAATTTGCCTACACAAAGTAAGTATAAAAGAAAAAATCCTAAAAACAGCAAGGGAAAAAGGTCAGACTACCTACTGGGGAAGACCAATCAGAATTACTGCAGACTTATCTGCAGAAATACTACAGGTCAGAAGGAATTGAACCCAATCTTTAGTGTTCTCAAAGATAAACAATATCAACCAAGAATTTCCTACCCAGTCAAGTTAGGCTTCATCAGCAATGGAGAACCAAATTCCTTCCCAGATATCCAATTCCTAGGAGAATATGCTGCTTTGAGACCAGCTGTACAGGAGGCACTTAAAAAGGTGTTGTGAACAGAAGAAAAAAGAAACAAAAGAACGACTATATACATTACGAGATTACTAACAAACACAAGGCAGCAGAATACATGACATACCCACAAAAATGAAAACACACACATATATGAACACAAAAGCAAAATGAAAATAAAACAGACTTACAAGAGCATAATGATAGGGACATACTCTCATATTTCAATAATCTGCCTGAATGTGAATAGATTAAATGCACTACTGAAAAGGCATAGAATGACAGACTGGGTAAAAACACATGACTCAGTAATTTGCTGCCTCCAGGAAATTCATCTCACCACAAAGGAGTCCCACAGACTCAATGTTAGAGGATGGAAAACAAGCTTTCAGGCAAGTGGGTCACAAAAGAAAGCAGGAGTTGTGATCATAATATCAGACAAAGCAAACTTTAAGTTATCAAAAATTTAAAGAGAAACAGAAGGACACTATATAATGATAAAAGGTTTAATCAGTCAACAAGAAATATTCATCTTAAACATATTTGCACACAACACAGGAGCACCAGCTTTTGTAAAGCTGTTTACTAAGTAAACCCCCAAAAAAATATTGACTCTAACACTGCCATAGTTGGACAATTAAATACCCCACTAACAACCCTAGATAGATTGTTATCTAGGTCAATCATTGGAACCTTAACTTGATGCTTAACCAATGGACTTAATATATAACAACCACAGAATATACATTCTACTCATCACCACATGGAATATACTCCAAGATCGACCACATATCTCAGTCATAAATCAAGCATAAAGAAATTTCACAAGATCAAAATACTATCATACACTTTCTAAGATCATAGAGTAATAAAAATAAATATTACCACCAGCAGAACTCCCTCAAAACCCACAAAGAAATGAACACTGAACAACATGATGCTGAACAACTCCTGGGTCCACACAGAAATTGAAACAGAAATTAAAAGATTCCTGGAAGTAAAAATGAAGAAACATATTACCAAAACCTCTGGGATGCCATGAAAACAGTACTCAAAGGGGAATTTATATCTCTATGAACACACATCAAGAAAATAGAAAGAGAACAAGTAAACAGCACAACAAACCACCTAAGAGAGCTGGAAAGGCAACACCATCAAAACCCTAACTTCATCAGAAGAATCCAGATTACCAAAGTAAAAGCTCAAATATGGGTTATAGAAGACAAACATATCACAGAAAACACCAACAAAACAAAAAGATGTTTCTTTGAAAGGATAAACAAGATTGATGGACCCCCTAGCCAGAATGACCAAGAAAAAGAGAGAAAAAGCCCGGATAAACACAATCAGGAATGCAAAAGATCAATTCACTACTGACCCTGAAGAAATGCAGAGATTATTAGAGATTGCTATGCACACCATTATGGAATCAAACTTAATAACCTGAATGAAATGGAGGACTTTCTGACATCACACAACCTCCCTAGGTTGATACAAGAAGAAATTGAGATCCTAAATACACCAATAACAGCTCAGGAGATTGACTCTGTCAGAAGAAAACCACCTACAAAAAATAAAAAACCTCTGGACCAGACAGATTTCCAGCAGAATTCTACAATACATACAGGGAGGAACTGATACCAATCCTATTGAAAGTATTCCAGGCAATCAAGAAAAATGGAGCTCTCCCCAAATCATTTTATGAAGCTAATGTCACACTGATACCCAAACCAGAGAAAGATCCAACAAAGAAAGAGAACTACAGGCCAGTATCCCTGATGAACGTAGATGCAAAAATTCTCAACAAGATTCTAGCAAATTAGATCCAACAATGCATCTCAAAGATCATCCACCATGACCAAGTAGACAGCATCCCTAGGATACAGGGCTGGTCCAACATATGTAATCCATAAAAGTAATTAAATATATCAACTGTTATAAAAATAAAAACCACATGATCATATCATTAGATCCAGAAAAAAACTTTCAATAAAATCCAGCATCCCTTCTTCATAAAAACCCTTGAATACCTAGGCATAGATACCTCAAAATAATAAGACCTATCTGTGATAAACCCACAACCAACATATTGCTAAAAAGTCAGAAATTGGAAGAATTTTCATTGAAAACCAGAACAAGACAAGAGACTGCTCACTCTCACCACTCCTATTCAACAGTGTTGGAAATCCTAGCTAGAGCAATAAGACAAGAGAAAGGAATCAGGGGTATCCAAATGGGAAAAGAAGAAGTCAAGTTATCCCTCTTTGCTAACAATATGATCCTATACCTTGAAAATCCAAGATAATCTGTCAAAAACCTCCTTGCACTGATAAAGGACTTTGGCAAAAGGGTTCAAAAGCAATGTGCAAAGGCAGTCACATTCTTATACAACAACTACAAACAGGCAGAGAATCAGATAAAAACACAATCCCATTCACAAAAGCCACACACACAAAAATGAAATACCTTAGCATCTTCCAAACCAGAGAAGTGAAAGATCTTCACAACGAAAACTACAAAACACTGCTCAAAGAAGTCAATGGTGACACAAATGGAAAAAAACAATATTTCAAGCTCATGGATAGGAATAATCAACATTATTAAGATGTCCATCATATCAAAGGCAATCTACAGATTCAACGCAATACCCACTAAATTACCAATATTATTCTTCTCAGTCCTGGAAACGACAATACAGAAATTCATATGAAAAAATAAATGACCATGAATAACTAAAATAATCTTTAGTCAGATAAACAAAGTGGAAAGTTTCACACTTCCAGGCTTTAAACTATATTATAATGCTACAATAATCAAAACAACCAGGTAGTGGTCCAAGAATAGGCATATTATCCAATGGAACAGGATAGAGATTCTGGAAGCAAAGCCTCAATTTCTTAATCAACTCATTTTCAACAAAGCTTCCACCAACAACCACTTGGAAGAAGAGATTCTATTCAGTAAATGATGCTGAGAAAACTGGCTGACCACATGCAGAAGATTGAAACAGGACCCCCTACCTATCACCTCACACAAAAATCAATCCCAAATAGATCAAGGAACTAAATGTAAAACCTCACACTTTAAGAAACTTAGAAAACACAAGAGACAACCTTACAGAAATCAGAATCAGCAGCCAATTCTTGATCAAAACTCCCAAAAACCATGCCATAAGAGATAAAATAGACAAGTGGGACCTTATCAAACTGAAAAGCTTCTGCAAAGCAAAAGAAGTCATCAAGACAGCAGGGAGACAACACACAGAATACGAAAAAAAAAAAAATATTTGCCAACTGTATATCTGACAAAGGCCAAACATACAGGATCTACAAAGAATTCCAACCTGCTGAAAGGAAGAAAACAAACAGCCCCATTAAAAAGTGGACCAACAGCCAAAAGACACCTGAAAAAGTGCTTAGCCTCACTAAACATCAGAGAAATGCAAATCAAAATCACATTCAGATTCTCCTAACCCCAGTAAGAATGGCCATCATTAATAAAACAAACAATAGATGCTGGCGAGGATGCAGAGAAAAAGGAACACTTCTACACTGCTGGTGGGAATGCAAACTAGTGCAACCTCTTTGGAAGACAGTGTGGCAATTTCTGAAAGAACTAGACATTGACCTTCCATATGATTCAGCAATTCCCCTATTGAGAATATACCCAGAGGAACTCAAATCATTCTACAAAAAAGATACCTGCAAACACATGTTTGTTGCAACTCTATTCACAATAGCAAAAACATGGAACTAACCATGCTGCCCATCAAAGCTGGACTGGATAAAAAAATGTGGCACATATACAAAATGGAATATTATGCAGCCATAAAGAAGGCAAACATGGATTTCACAGCAACTTGGATGGATTTAGAGTCTATCATACTCAATGCTCTATCACAGAAACAAAGAACAGAGGACTATATGTTCTCACTCACAAGTGGAGCTTGAACAATTACCATAATACTTTATGAAAGGGATTGCCAGTAGTTTGAAATTTCCAGGGGTGGGGGGGTGGGGAGGGTTTGGCAGTTGAGGGAAACAGCCAGGGGAGGGGGACACACCTCCTCAACAAGGGTACCTACATAATGAACATTTGTATACTTTACCCTGAATTGTACCCCACATCTTTAAAACTAAAAAAAATAAAAGTTTTTTTAAAAAGTGGGCAAAAGACATAGACACTTCTTTTTTTTCTTTTCTTTTCTTTTTTTTTTTAGCTAGAGTCTCACTCTGTCACCCAGACTGGAGTGCAGTGGCCGCTCCAGGCCACTGCAGCCTTGACCTGCTAGGCTCCAGCGATCCTTCCGCCTCAGCCTTCCGAGTAGCCGGAATTACAGATGCACTACCACGCCCGGCTGATTTTTTGATTTATTGTAGAGATGAGGTCTCGCTGCCCAGGGGGGTCTCGAACCCGCAGACTCAGGCAATCCACTCACCTCAGCCTCCCAAGGCGTGGGATTACAGGCTGAGCCACCGAGCCCGGCTGACATAGACACTTCTCGACAGAAGATATACAAGCAGCCAACAGACACATGAAAAAATGTTCAGTCTCACTAATCATCAGAGAAATGCAAATCAAAACCACAATGAGAGACCACTTAACCCCAGTAAGAATGGCCATCATTAATAAAACAAAAAACAACAGATGCTGGCAAGGATTCAGAGAAAAGGGAATGCTTCTACACTGTTGGTGGGAATGCAAACTAGTTCAACCTCTATGGAAAACAGTGTGGTGATTCCTAAAATAACTAGAAATTGACCTTCTATGCAATCCAGCAATCCCCCATCTGGGAATTGTCTGGAGGATGTTACATCATTCTACAAAAAAGATACCCCAAGCCGGGCTCGGTGTCTCAGCCTGTAATCCTGCGCCTTTGGGAGGCTGAAGGTGAGTGGATTGCCTGAGCCCTCAGGTTCGAGACCCGCCTGGACAGAGAGACCTCATCTCTATAATAAATCAAAAAATCTGCCGGGTGTGGTAACCCATGCCTGTAATTCAGGGTACTCGGAAGGCTGAGGCGGAAGGATTGCCTCAGGTGAGGCTGCAATAGCCGGGAGCGGCCACTGCACTCCAGTCTGAGCGACCGAGTGAGATTCCAACTCAAAAAAAAAAAAAAATGTTTCCACATGCATGTTTACTGCAGCACTATTTACAATAGCAAAAACATGGAACCAACCATGGTGCCTATCAAAACTGAACTGAATTAAAACAATGTGGTACATGTACATGATGTAATATGAAGCAGCCATAATGAAGGACCAAGTTATGGACTTCATAGCAACTTGGATGGATTTAGAGTCTATAATACTCAGTGATCTATCACAGAAACAAAGAACTGAGTACCACATGTTCTCACTCATAAGTGAACCCTGAGCATTTACCGTAACTCTATAAGAAAGGGATGTGCAGTAGCTGGAAATTGCCTGGGGGAGGACACATAACATCAATAAGGGTTCTTGATCTCAAACCAGGCAAAGTGGGAACCAAAGGGAGATCAAAACATTACATGTATGATGACCACTTGTATACCTAATCTTGAATTATACTCTATATCTTTAAAGTAAAAAATATATTAAATCAATAACTACATTAAGAAATAGCCTCAACTGGCCAACTGTATCATTAGATGTCAAGTAGTATAAACTAGTTTCTTAGTGATTTAAGTAATAATAACAATAGTTACTGACTAGTATGAACTGATTGATATCTTCTGGAAACATGCAACAGATTTAAACTTACAGAGAACATTAGGCAATTATAGTATCCATTGACACTGTTGCACATATTCACAGGAGCACAAAGGAGTGCATTAGATTTTATTTACTATCTGGTTTCTTATTTCATTGACCATATTTTATCAACTTTGTTTTAGAAATAGAATAGAAAGAACAAAATAACGTTCATAAAATCATGAGTTACCTTTAATTGTAATACAAGCCAGTATAGGTATAAGAATTGTATGTCCTATTTTAAGTTTAATATATTTCTCAATCTTTATAACTTCCTATCTCATCTGTTAGGAGCAATTTATAAAACTATATTGTATTGGTCATTTTGGCAGTCTGTTTAATTTCACAACTATGTGGATGGTGTTATTAAAATAGTTTTTTAAATAATAATTCACACAAATGTTAGACATTTTGTTTAAATATTTTACATAAGAAGATCAGATGAAAATGATTCTTAAGATGATAGCTCTCGACCAATTTCCTTTTTCTAGAGCATATATCATAATGGCAAAGTACTTGGACTCTGTAGTCAGAACTGGATGGTTATCTCGGGTCTGTCAACATGATATTGAGTAAGTTATGAGCTACTCTATGACTTGAGCTTTTCATCTGCAAAATGATGATCATAATCATACTTACATCATTCGTTTATTTGAATATCAAATAAAATTATGTCCATGCAAGTTGCTTAGAACATAGTCTATAATTATGTATACAATCATTAAACATTGGCAGTTTTTGCAAACTTTTTCATTTTGTGGTCACACTCTCTACACACTCTTTTATATTGTGATTTTTTTTATTTTATATGGTATCATAGGTATTTTCATATGCATTGGGCATTTTGCAGTTTGTAATACTTGTAAAAATATATGTCATAAAAAATGAAATAAAAACTGCCTATCTTCCTGAAATACTGTTTAGATATAGTCACTAAAATTCAAATTTTGCACAAAAATATTTTACCTCTATATAAACACATTCAATATATTTTTGAATGCTGAGACACCTTGTAATCGAAACTGAAAATAGTTCAGGTGTTTCAGAACATCCAGATGTTCTACAGACAAAACACCTTCACATTCAATTAAAAATTTACATTTTCAGTTAGATACTTGGCAAAGAAACATTCCTATATTAGTAACTAGAATCAGTCAAAATGAATGATTTATTTCATTTTTTTCATTGCATTGCAAAAATCACCTTAGCATGTATTAGAGAAAACTAAGATACATTGACCTCTGATAGAATTTCTGAACTATGAGAGCTATGATCCTATAGTTCTATGGTTGAGCTTCAGTTTTATAGTGAAATGACCACAATCTTATTTTATACTACAAAAATCAAATGAAATAGAGGTTTAATTTTTAAATGGTCTAATTATAATTTATGCAGGTAATTGCATGTATGTATTTTCCTGTCAATAGCTGCTTAATTCTTGATCTAGAGCTTAAAAGGTTTTCCTTAAGAAAATATAAAGATAAAGCTAGTTCTAGTCTTTATATCTAAAACTCCAGATTAATGTAGCATACTTGATTTTGAGTAGTATAGTCTTTGATCATCATCTTGCCCTTGACTTCTGCTATTCATTAAATGCTGGTTTAAAAAGAAACCTGAAAGTATTTTTATATGTTACCCCAAAATGCTTATTACCTCTTTAAAAAAAAAAAATAAAGTCCCTCTTTCAATCTAAACATGTATGCTTATATTGTTTTCCAAGTAGTGTATTTTAAGTTCAGTAATATAAAGATAAATTTACAGTGTCTGTGAGCAAAAATGTTTAGAATCTGCTGAAATGTTAATGTAAATCAAGATCAGCAATACATGCTTTCATTATGCTCTACTCATTTTGCTAGGTTTTTATTTATCTAATGAAGTTTTTAAAAATAAACCTTCTGTGTATCTGTTTATGTAATTATCCTTGTTTTACAAAATAAGAAACAGAAATGAAATATCTTGTCCGTAATTGCACAGCTTAGAAACACCTAACTCCAAATTCTATCAAGTAAGCTCTACTGTTTCCTTTTGGTAGATTGGGAAGTGGGTTATACAGATATTAATTGGTTGCCAAGGAACTCTGCCTGAGAAAGAAGCACCAACCATGAGGGAGGATATTAGGAAGTCTTCATGTATGGTGCCAGCTCTTGAGGTGAAACTTAATGAAAGTCTGATAGCTAACTAGGAGGCAAAAAAACAACAACAAAAAATAGGTATTCCAGGAGGAGTCTTGAAATTCAGTTCAATGTGGACCATTCTTACACATTGTGATTTCCTAAGTAGATTTAGTAAACAGCAAAATGAGTCTTCTGATGATCTAAATTCAAATTTACTTTTCCTAATACAGAATTTTTAACATTTTAGCCCAATGTATTATAGGAAACGTAAGGTCTATCCAAACACAGTTAAGTGTAGGACCAAGGTACTAATTTATTGACTAAGCAAAATCATATTCACTCTCTGATTTTACTCACAGGATCCGAAAAATTATGCATCTATTTAACCTAAATGTTCTTATGCAGACAAGACTTGTCCTCAATAAACGGTACTCTTGCTGGAAAGGAAGAATTCAATTTTCCATATTTGGATCTCTCAAAAGAGAAAGGAAACTATGTAATAAAAATATGTTGCACCTGATATTTAGAGAGGAAATTTGTTTAACATAAACATTTTCTGGAGCAGTTTTGTATGTTAAATTACTGATCACACATGTCTTATTGCCAAGTTAATGTAATAAATCTCTCAGATGCCAATACCATCTGGCCATCCATGCCCACTTGCGAATTCCATGTGTCACTTTGTACCTGCCATAGTTCCATACTCATGCTGCTCAGCATCTGCCCTGAGTTAAATGCTTCCTTTACAAATCACAATTAATGGGAACATCCTGAGTTGTGAGTAAAGAATTTTTGGAAAAAAAAAATTGTCACACATCCCAAAATCTAGTCTGAGATGTCATTGAACAGATGTTGAACTGAAGTAAGTGTGATAATATAAGAAAACAAAAATGCTGTATCTTTCTGATTTGACTTGGTTGCTTTTACTTCTATTTCTTATTTCTTTAATAACTGTTTAAGAACTTTCTTATAATGCATTTTAGAAAATACAGTGATATAAAAGGTACAAAGCGGCAACATAGAAGGATCATTAAAACATCAAATCTATTTGTTTTCTAAGTTATGTTAAAAATATTTAGAACTGCTAGCTTATAGTCTTTGTCTCTGATCTGGGAAGCGTATAGAGATATTTGTGTGTGCTATTTGGAAAAGTAAGGTATTCTCACTGCATGACAAAGGGAATATTTCCACTTTTAACTTGTTAGCCCGGTAGTCATTCAGCAGTCACTACCCCTTAAACAGTACTCAACACACACAAATAATTGTCAGGGAGAATTAAAAAAGTTATAGGATATCTATATCTGTCTTCAAGAGCTCACAGAATTTTAGGTCCACTGGATTATCAAAAGAGTATAAGATATGGATACTATGTGATCTCTGAAATATGATTTGAAGAGCAGAACCAGAAACTTAGAATAACGCTGAATGTACATAGTAGCAAATTAAACTATGAGTCACACACACACACACACACACACACACACACACACCAATCAAATGGAATCTGGGCTATAAAGTTACTTAAACAATTACAGTTTCAGAAAACATAACTAAGACATTAGCTCCACTTAGCCACTTCTAAATTTTCTTTCAAAAAGATAAGATGACTCAGTAGAGGTAGTTTTGGTCAAGTTTCTCATGGAACTATAACGTGATTTGTTAGGATATACTGACATGCACTGTTGCGCTATTCTTGCTGACTATGTGAATTTGATATCAAGGAATCACACAAAACCATTGTACAAAGTAACTGGCCAGTAGTCTCAAAGAACTCAGTCTCAAGGTCAAGAAGGAAAAGGATGAAAGGAACTCAGAAGGCATAACTAAATTTAATGTGAGATCCTGAATTAAAGCTTGAACTAGAAAAGAGAAGTTCTTGGCCAAGCTCGGTGGCTCAGTCTGTAATCTTAGCACTTTGGGAAGCTGAGGTGAATGAATTGCCTGAGCTTTGGGTTCGAGACCAGCCCGGACAACTTGGTAAGACCTCGTCTCTACAATAAATAAAAATTTAGCTGGTCATTGTCACATGCACTTGTAATTCCGGCTTCTTGGAAGGTTGAGGTGGCAGTATCACTGGCGCCCAGCAGGTCAATGCTGGAGTAGCTGTGAGTGTGCCACTGCACTCCACCCTGGGCGATGGAGTGAGACTCTAACTCAAAATAAAAAAAGATGTTCTTTGGACTGGCACAATTTTATAAAGCATATTGATTAGTTAGTAATATTTTGTCATTGCCTTTTGCAGGTATTGATAATGGTAGAGTGGTTAGGTTAAGATGTTAATATTTGGGAGAGCTGGGTAAAAGGTTTATGTACATTATTTGTATTATATTTGCAAATTTTGTAGGCATAAATTAAACAGGGAAAAATTAAAACCATGACTGAAACATTTCATTTTATGTGAACTTAATAGGCAAGTACAAAAGTAACTCTAAACAAATATTGAACACTAGTCAGTGATTTGCATACTAAAATATAGAGGAAATTTGTAACAATTTCTGAGAATAACTTTGATATATCATCAATCAAAAATGGATGTATACAGGAATAAAGTATTATAAGTGTGAAAAAATTAAACATAACAAAATATAAATTGCAGAATCCATGTGCAGGGTAGAAAGATATTTATTAAAAAATTTTATAAACTTTGCTATGTTTTTAAACTGTCATAATAAAAAGTTTGGAGGAGAAAGATAATATAAATGTTACAATCCTGAAAAATCCAGTTTCAAAATTGGTAGTTAATTCTTTTAAAGAAATGAATTTATTTCATTTTATCCCATTTCTCAGTGCTGCTTTTATTGAGTTTTGTTCAGCTTGGCTACTTGATGGACACTGTATTAGCTCACTCACAAATAAATAACTTCATAGAAGGAGCAGCTTCATTTATTTTGGTCTAGATAACTGTTAGGATTTCATTTTCTACACTGTCCTATATTGATCATTTTTTCCCCATTTGATGATGCACTTAAGCAATATTTTATGATTCTCAAGAACCTAGCATAGTATCTGAATATAACTCTTGTACAAAGTTTTATTGTGAATCAATTTATTAAATAGAAATGTGGAAAAATGCAAAAATTGTGAAATAGTCTAAATGTCCTTATATCTCTAGGGAACTGGTGGTCTCAAACAGGCTAATAGATCTAATACAAGATGTTTTATAATTATTCTGCACAAAATATTTTAAAATTTTTAAGCATGTTTAATACAAAATAGCATATGATCAAATTTGAGCATCTGAAGAATAGAGTAAAGAATAACAGACAAAAGGGAGAAATTAAAAACTACATGCAATATATCTATCATAAGAAATCACTATATTTTAAATTGGGTGAATTAAATTGTGCATTTAGCTTTATATTCAAAGTATTTCTCATGTCAGAAATCTATTCTTCAAAATTTAATTTTAAATAGCTACAGAGTGGTTACATGGATAAATCAAATTTTACTTGCCATGTTTCTGTTAGCATGATTTATTTATTTATTTTTCTAAAATTTTTATTTTAAAATTTGTATGGAAAGATTCATTCATGGGCGTGTGGATTAATACACTTCTAACTTTTAGCTGCATTTTCTGTTAGACTTGACATTGAATTTACAAGAATTTGTATTATACCTTATGATTTCTCATCAAACCCTTCCAGAGCTGAAAATTACATTTTAAAAAATTGTGATTTTGATGGATGAAAATTTGGCATATTGTTTGAATTATCTTATCTTAATTATTAATTAGTTAGAATGTACTTTAACATATTTATTTGCAATTTGTATTTCTATTCAACTCTTACGTTTTCTTTTTTTTTCATAATCAATATTTTTTATTATGGTTTTGTGGGGTACAGTTAAGGGTTAGGTGTACATTTATGTTTGATAAGAGGTGTTTCCCCATTCCCAGACAGATATTTGCTACTGTTAATCCATCTCCCTCCCCCGCCCCATAGTTTCCCAGTACCATCAGTCATTTTCTTATAGTATTACATTGGATGTTCAAGGGCCATTATATGAGTGAGAACATGTAACACTTGAATCTTTGTTTCTGTGAGAGATCACTCAGTATTATAGACTCTAGTTCCATCCAGGTTGCTGCGAAATTCATGATTTTGTTCTTTTTTATGGCTGCATAGTATTCCATCGTGTATATGTACCACATTTTTTAACTCAGTCCTCTTTTGATGGGTAGCATGGTTGTTTCCAGGTTCTTGCTATTGTGAACAATGCTGCAATAAACATACGTGTGCAGGTATCTTTTTTATATAGTGATTTGAGTTCTTCAGGGTATATTCCCAGTAGGGAGATTGCAGAGTCATATGGGAGTATGATATTTAGAACTTTTAGGAATTGCCACGCTGCTTTCCACAGAGGTTGCACTAGTTTACACTCCCACCAACAGTGTAGAAGTGTTCCCTTTTCGTCACACCCTCTCCAGCAGCTGTTATTTTTTCAGTTGTTGATAATTGCCATTCTGACTAGAGTTAGGAGGTATCTCAGTGTGGTTTTGACTTGCATCTCCCTGATGATTAGTGAGGTTGAACATTTATTCATGTGTTTGTTGGTTGCTCGGATGTCCTCTTTTTGAAGTGTATGTTCATATATTTTGTCCATTTTATACTGGGGTTGTTTGTGTTTTTCTTTTCAGCACGTTTTAGTTCCTTGTAGATCCAGGATGTTAAGCCTTTGTAAGACCTGGTGTTGGCAAATACTTTTTCCCAGTCTGTAGGCTGTCTCCCTGCTCTCTTGATGGTTTCTTTTGCCATGCAGAAGCTTGTCAGTTTAATAAGGTCGCACTTTTCTATCTTCTCTCTTATGACCTGTAGGTTTCGGGTTTTGTTCAGGAATTGGATGCCAGTTCCGATTTCCATGAGGGTATTTCATCATTTTCAAAGGTTCTTATGGTTTGAGGTTTTACATTTAGGTTTCTGATCCATTTGGAGTTAACATTTGTGCATGGGATAGATAGGGGTCCTGTTTCAATCTTCTGCATGTGGTCAGCCAGTTTTCCCAGCACCATTTACTGAATAGATTCTCCTCTCCCCGGTGGTAGGTGGTAGAGGCCTTGTTGAAGATGAGTTGGTTGAGAAATTGAGGTTTTGCTTCTGGAATCTCAATTCTATTCCATTGATCTATATGCCTGTTCCTATGTCAATACCAAGCTGTTTTGATGATTGTAGCTTTATAGTAAAGTTTGAAGTCTGGTAATGTGATACCACCTGCTTTGGTTTTTTTTGGATTGTTCTGTCTATTCTTGGACGTTTGTGTTTCTATATGAATCCCTGTGTTGTTTTTTGTAGGTCTGAGAAGAATGTTGCTGGTAATTTGATGGGTATTGCATTGAATTTGTAGATTGCCTTAGGTAAGATGGATATCTTCACAATGTTGATTCTTCCAATCCATGAGCATGGGATATTTTTCCACTTGTTTGTATCATCTTTGATTTCTTTGAGCAGTGTTTTGTAATTTTCATTGTAAAGGTCTTTCACGTCTCTGATTAGGAAGATGCCAAGGTATTTCATTTTTTTGTGGCTATTGTGAATGGAATTGTGTTTTTTATTTGGGTTTCTCTTTGTTTATTATTGGTGTAGAAAAATGCGATTGTCTTTTGTACATTTATTTTGTATTCCGAGACTTTGCCAAAGGCCTTTATCAGTGTAAGGAGAGGTTTTTGACAGATTCTTTTGAGTTTTCAAAGTACACAATCATATCGTCTGCAAAGAGAGATAACTTGAGTTCCTCTTTTCCTATTTTGATATCCCTGATTGCCTCCTCTTCTCTGATTGCTCGAGTCAGGACTTCCAATACTATGTTGAACAGGAGGGGTGAGACTGGGCATCCTTGTCTTGTTCCATTTTCAGGGAAAATGGTTCCAATTTTTGTCCATTTAGGAGTATGCTGGTTGTGGGTTTCTCGTAGACGGCTTTTACTATTTTGAGTATGTTCCCCATATGCCTAGATGTTCAAGGGTTTTTATCAAG